>NW_027281155.1:0-110000 GCF_046629955.1 Centroberyx affinis | reverse complement strand
TTCATTCATTCACTAACTCTAGCCTGGAGCTGTACTACTTTTCAGTCAGCATCTCTCTCTCTCTCCCTCTCTCTCTCTCTCTCTGTGTGTGTGTGTGTGTGTGTGTGTTTTCCCGTCCCTTCCGGAGATGGGAACACAGGAGGATACGGGGCTCCCAGACACACACACACTGCGCGACAACAGATACTACTAAGCCATCTGTGAACTGTGGGCAGATAGGCCCAGCTAAGGCAGTGTGTTCACCGTGTTAGCGTCGGGGTTAGCATAAATACGGCGCGTCGTACTCGGATATCGCTGTAAATAAAAAAAAGACAAAGTTCGATTCGATATTCAGAATGTTTTGCTTCTTCATAAAAAGACCCTATCCGCACATAACTGACATTTTTGCCTTCTTTTCGTCACTCCTGAAGTTCTTATTTTTGTGCAAATCTATGTTTTTCTGGCTCAAAATAAGTCTTTTATAAGAATTTTAGGCCATTTTGAGTCTTTAATCTTAAGTGACTTCTTTTAAATCGCTTCTTAAAACCCATTTTTATAGACTTGCTTTTATGTGATGTCATCTTTTTATCTTTTTTATCATCTTTTATCATCTTTTTACCATCTTTTTATTGTCTTTTTATCGTCTTTTTATCTTAATTTTTAATCTTAATTTTAACTTGCTTTTATTTTATTTTATCCTGACTGTTTAATTTTAGTTTTCATCTTACGGTTATCCCACTATTAACTTAAATGTTGCTCTTTTCCACCACTGTCCAGTCAAATTTTGAGTATTCTGCTTTTATTTTGACTGTCAAAGCACTTTGTAAACTCTGTTTTTAAAGGTGCTATATAAATAGTTATATCATTGTTATTATTATGATTATTATTATTATTATTGTAAATCTTAAGCTACACAAACGGAACCCACTTTACAAACAAAAAGTGTCCATCTTAACAACAAATCTGGAATAATTCCACTTTCCAATTGCAACTTTGTCTTGAAACAAAGCAGATTACTCTAATGACATCACAAAACTAACACTTGAGTTAAGTGATTTATTATTCACCCCAATGGCAGATATTTTTACTTAGCTTCACTGTTTTATTTTCTTTCTGCCTTGTGTCTTATTTTGGAATGCTTTGAATAAAAATTTTTTTTTTAAAAAGCCAATTTTTGGTTGAACTGCAACCATGTCCCTTTCCTCTTTCCTCTTTCCCCCCCTGCAGATGGCTCCAACCTCGGTTCACTCACACTTCTTCAATAAAGTGAAGAAGAAAGGAGTCGAGGAGACGAGGAGGGAGGGCTTGAAGAAAGACAGAATAAAGGAGTAGAACTAAAGTAAAACAACAGACAGGCATTCATCGACTCTCCCGTCTCTTCCCATCACCTCTCAAATATTTCGCTCGACAGGTGAAGTGTGTGTGTGTGCGCGCGCGTGTGTGTGTGTGTGTGTCGAAAATCCCTCAAGAGCGTCTAATGCTACATTTGGCGACTCAGTGGATTGAGACAAAGCGCTGACAAACTGTCAATCTCGTCTTTGTTCACAGCCAACCAGGTGGGCTATCTCGCATCGCCACTTGTTTGGAGGTGTGTGGGTTTGCAGACGTGTGTGTGTGTGTGTGTGTGTGTGTGTATGTGTGTGTGTGTGTGTGTGTGCGCATGTCACCCACAGCCAAAACATTTACACCACAATGCAAGACGCCAGGCTGCAGGCAAACCGACAATTAAACCCTGTAAATAAATCAACTGTCGATGAATTATGTATTCAGAGAGCGGGGCGAGGCGCTGTAATGTGGAGGCTGCAGGGAGAAGGATTGGAGGCAGATGATGCTCACTGCTATATCGGGCTGAAAGGATTTCCTATGAGTCAGGGGTTTTTGGGGGAATAGAGCGAATTGTGAAACCAGAGAGCTAACTGTGCGATTTGTGTCGGGTAGTGTGTGTGTGTGTGTGTGTGTGTTCCCACTGCCGAGGATTGTCAGGGGGGAGATGGAGATATATCTGATGACTCATTCCCCCGACAGACAGACGGAAATACGGACAGACAGGTAGGTAAACCTGCGGAGCGTGCTGATGAAAGGGGGAGGGAGAAGCGAGCCGGAAAAAAATGGGATCTAAAAAAAAAAAAAAAAAAAAAAAAAAGCCCACGCAAGGTCGCTGACTCACTGTATTCACTTTTTTCGGCAGGAAATCAAACAACTTCAGGTGGCTGATTAAGAGTGAGACCTCCCGGCCTATTTATAGCAAAGCGCGATGGGATAGAATAGAGTGGAATAGGTCAGAAAAGGACAGAACAGATTGGAAAAGGAAAGGAATACAGCGGAACAGAACGGAATCGAACAGAACAGAATACAGCAGAACACAACAAAACAGAACAAAATAGAGCAGAACAGAAAAGAACAGAACAAATGAATGATGGACAAGACAACACTGGTTAAACTCGACAGTCCATTTACACCGTCCTTACACTGAAGTTGGGCCATGTGCTCTCTCTTTTTATCTCTATCAGTCTGTCTCCCTCTCTCCAGACCAAGTCAAGTCTTCTTTATTGAGCAGTATGTGATTAAGAAAACAATGTAAAAGGAGTATTATTGTGAAAATGAAACTTAAACTGTAATTTTTTTTTTGTATTGAATTTAAAGTGTAAATCTTAAAATTTTTGGTGCAATTTTAATCTGCCATAATCCTCCTTGTATCCAAATTAATTTTGATGACGTTATGATTGACGTTCGATGACGACAGAAGAACTTATTTCTGGGTTCTTTATCTGTTTTTATGGACTGCTGCGATATAGCATATAGCAGTATATAACTAAACCTTTTACAGACAACACATTCTATAGCATTTTAGAATAAAGCATGTTGTATAAGCAGTGCTTCTACGTAGCATGCTACAAGCCATGTTTGCTAACAGTTCAGTTGCTAACGTTAGCTAGCTAGCCAAGTAGCCGTATAGCAGCTGTGTTCTCCATAGAAGAGCAGCTTCTCAACTAGGGAGCCAGAGAGCTGAAATCACATTCAAATAAATTTAGGATTAATTAGGTCTGTACGTCACCGCCACAAACGCACTGTGGGACCGCTCAGAAGCTGTACTCTCTTCTCTTTTTATGCTCCCTCTTTTCTCTGTCGCTAGCTGTCTCTTTTGCCTTTTAGTCCAGTCATGTGGAGACAATATTTAGGCAAACACAGTAATGAGAGGGCACCCCGTCGCCCCGCCAAGCTTTAAGCATGCCTTGCAAACACACACACACATGCACACACACACACACACACACACACACATAGACACACACTGGACAAGCTCCAAAAAAAAAAGCAGCATGTTGCTTTAGGTTAAATGCAGTGGGACAGACGTTTCTCACTCTGTGAAAGCCGTGCTCTCACAAAAATCAACACATCTGACATGGGAATATTATATAAACCTTTCACCCTGTCAGCAGTTATAACCCATAATTTATAACTTATATCTAACTGTGCAATACCAATTTTTTTGTGCAATAATTCAACTGCAATAATTCAACTGTGCAATACTTATTAATTATTTAATTATTTACACTGGTGTATGTATATATTGGGAGTATGATGCATATTGTACAGAATTCTTATTTCTCTTATTTCTATATTATTATTATTATTTTTATTCTCATTGTTATATATTGTAGTATAATGCACATATTTTACATATTTCTTACTTTCGTATTTCTATTTTTCTTATAATTTCTTATAATTTCTCTACGCTTGTATATATTCACTTCTACAATGTGAGCAGCTGCAATGTAACCCAATTTCCCCTCGGGGATCAATAAAGTATTTCTGATTCTGATTCTGATTCTGAGTAAAGGTTCATTCAATTGAGCCTAAGCTAATATTTCACCTTAGTGCCCATACTCTATGTTGGAGTTCATGAAGCGTCAATCACCAATATTCAGTCACCGCTAGTCTCTTACTTTCGCTTTGACACCTCACTCGAGAATAATCGTATTCATAACGCGTACGCACAAACATGACACGGTAGAACAGGTAATGTCGTTTCGCTCTGCGTTCAGGGTCACGCTTTTCGAGAGGCGATTTTGCCTGTTTGCAACTGACGGCGTTGTGTGTTGGGGAGGAAAGCCGTTCGCTGGCGGCTGCGGCTCTCAAGGGCCGCTCGTGTTGGAGGTTGAATCCTCTTGAATTTCAATGGATATGTTCTGCCACAGCGAAGATAGTTTTCCATGAAGCACGTGCTAGTGTGATATTTTCAGATTTTCTTGCAGCGTATTTATGTGATAAAGACGGTGTATCAGGTGGGTGAACTCTTTTTTCACAAATCAAAAGGTAAGTAAACTTGTACCTGGTGGACCTCGCTGGACCCGGCCTCTGACCCTGGATCAGTACTTCTATTCTTAAATTCACTTTTAACTGGTATCTAATAAAAACAAATCTGTAGAAGATGGGATTGGATTGGGCCAGTGAACACCATGCTAAGGCACTGAATAAGACTAATACCATACCGATATTACGTAGCAAAAAGTATGTCAAACCGCCACAGTGTTTACAATATAATGTTGCATTTGTGGCTGCAATATGGTATCAAATGAAATTGTTCTAATCTGCTTCCATTGCTGCATTAGATGAACATTTTGATATACTTAAGAGGAATACATAACATAACATAACCATTAAACAAATACATAGCAACCAACAGTTTCTTGAACTGTGTGTGTCTGTGTGTGTGTGAGAGAGAGAGAGAGAGAGAGAGAGAGAGAGACCCCATCCTGACCTTTGTGTAGGAAGGGGGTTAATGTGTGAATGTGAGAAAAAGTATAAGTGGGACAGTAAGAGAAAGAGAGAAAAAAGAGAGAGAGAGAGAGAGAGAGAGAGCGAGAGAGAGTGTGTGTGTGTGTGTGTGTGTGTGTGTGTGTGTGTGTTATCCAGACAGTGTGTGAGGGTGTGATGGTATGGCTGACTGACTGGCCCACTGAGGCTGGAAGAGATGAACGAAAGGTCAGGAGATGTCAGGCAGAGCTGAGAAACACACACACACACACACACACACACACACACACACACACACACACACACACACACACATACACACAATCCATCGCCAACCCCATGACTGAATATGGATCAGAGATTCTCACTGTGTTCATAAGCATAAAATGAAATGAGGCACTTTTATGATCGGGTCAGATCCTGTCTAACACAAATCTTTGTTCATGTTAGCGGGAACATTTCCATATATTACCAAGCGGGCTGAGGGAGGTAGAGAGGAGGCTGACTCCACTGTAACATGCAGTGTGAGGCTTGACAAATCAGCTAAATTATATTTGTTTGAGGATTTTATAAAGGTTTCGTTCCCAAGCCACCTCTAGACAGTGGCACGCAACTAACACTTCTTCATTTACGATGTGTTTACACTGCTCTTTGCTGATAAAGACAAAAATCACATGAATTTTTTTAAATTTGCCACAAAGGAAAAAGTATACAGTCTACTAGGGATGGGACGATATACTTATCTCACGATTCGATACAAAATATGTGGTTCACGATTCAATACAACCACGATACGATGTGATAAATAAAAGTTCAGTGACGACAAAGTCTGACTGTGCAGAATTATGTTTATTTCTGAGCCACAAATCTTTCTAGCAATGGCATTGGCTTACTAGAATGTAAACAACAATTTAAAAATTGTCATTACAAAGTGTAAATAATATAAAAATTGATGCAGAGCTTGTGAAATTATAAATAAAATGGAGCTAATATCGTGATTCATTTTTCTGCCCCACGATACGTATTGTCCCATTATATATATATATTGAATTTCGATATATCGTCCCATCCCCATACTCTATATATCTCTAAAACTGCCCCCCCCAGCCCCCCCATCCCCCAACAAAGACATTTGGCATGTGTGTTTCGTCACTCCGGAGATGCTGAGGCAAGCCACATGAATACGATCCACCACAAAGCACATTCAGAAACCACCAGGACACAAAATGGAGACAAATGAATGGATGAATAGATCCATGGATAGATGGATGGGTGGATGGATGGATAGATAGATGGATGGAGGGATGGCCGGATGGATGGAGAGCCCAAGGAGAGAATGAAGACATGAATTCCTCTATACTTTCAATCAACTAATCAACTGATCAATCAATTGGTAGCTGCGAATGGCTTTAATCGCTTAACTAGATCATCTATTATCTTGAAACTGATTCAAGATCTGATTTGGGATTTTTAAAGACCACACCTTTTTATTTTCAGGCCACAGAGGACGTCATTCTGATGTTATGCAATGCCATAATTAAAAGTCAAGTGCTTTTGACAGCTATTACTCTCATCTAGTCTCCAATTCTGAATCCATATGAGGCTAAAATCAAAGCGGTCTCTTTTTATAAAGCACTGTTTGTAAATGGATGACAAAACAAATGGGAAATGCACTCCGTCATGCTGCGCGTTAACATTAACATCTGCGTCTGATATCGGTGTCATATAGAGATGATGGAAAGATTCGGTGGATGAGACATAGGTAAGATAGATAGATAGATATAGAATGTATATATGTGTAAAATAAATACTTGGATTACTTTGTCATTCTTTGCTCGGCTTGATTTTGATTCCACACAAGGAATTCGGGGTCGTACCTATCGAGGGGGGACAGGCAGAGAGAAACAAGAGAGAGGTATATATATATGTTGGCTGTCTGGCAACAAATTAATCAATAACCATCAGAGTAGTCAATAGAAATGAATAAATAGCCGCTGGACTCGTCTTTCTCTCTCAACATGTGGTTATCAGACAGTGGTAGAGGAGGTGGAGGGGGGTAGAGGACATGCACTAGAGCAGGTGGCTGGGGAATGGTGGATATGTAAGTTAAAGAGAGGGTCTTACAATAGAATAAACTGGGTATCGCCTCGTATTCCTTAAAATTCGGATCAGAATTCAAAAATTCAGATCAAAAGGTTTACTGTAGGCTCCAAACAACCAAGGTTCACCTGTGAATTTACATGGTCATGACTTTTGTACAGTACAGACCTTTTTATCAACATTCAAACTAGATTATCTTTATAAACCACGCATTATCCTCTCTCCTACTTCGTTGGTAGCTGCTGTAGAACTGCAGAACTGCTGTAGAGGTTTTTGGGAGATTGGCCCGTTAAGTCAACTTACCTGTTAAGTGATGAGAGCATAGACACCAAAATCACCCATGTGTCCCTGGGAGATCGTTGGCTCTGGTGCTCCATGCTAACACTTTAGCATACACTATGTTGAGTGATAGTAGGCGACTAGCATTATCTCAAAAGTGAGGAAATGAGAACTTGTAGCAGCTTTAAATCTGAATGGTGAGTAGATATGCAGCTATGTCTGGCAGTTTTGTGTAGGAGATTGTTAAAATTTACACAAAATACAATATTAAAATAATGTTTTCAGCTATTACAAACTACTTTTCCTGTTTCCATGGGAAGGGAAGGTGGTGGGTGATGGGACAAAATCACTGTGCAGCGGATTAATATGTGGTTGCTTGTCTGAAGTACAAAAACAAGCAAATCTTTTGTGATAAGCTGCAACCAGATTGGTGCAGGTTACCTTATCGGGGCTGTTGTGACAAGTGCTAGCCTAAAGTCAGCCTATATTTGTTTAGACTTAGACTGTGCAGTCACTAATAAGGCAGTTCATAAATCGGCCTAATCAGTGATCTGTTATTCAGGCCTTATTCTTGACTGTGTGCAACATCAATCAGTTATCAAACTAAAAATTATTTTTGGTGTGGGGTGTAACTTTTTCTTAGCATCTGAAAAATGCTATCTTCTAACTGGATCATGTCAAATAGCATTATTTAAACTTTCTGTGCTTAAGAGTCAAACTCTATTTGAATCATTTGTCAACTAAACCTCAACTTATAGGTACTGTGTTTCTGTCTCCTGTGGCTCTGTATGCGCAGTGTTTGTTTTTTGGGGACCGAGTGTATACTAGCTGCTGGCCACATCAGCTAGTTAATGATATTTCATTTTTAAAATGTATGTATCTACAAGCCATATAATAAAGAAGTAACAACTTTTTATCACAAAAACATCAAACAATCTTCGTACTTAATACTAATAATACTAGTATATACTACTATCACTCAACTCATGGTAAAGTGTTAGCATGGAGCACTGCAACGATCTACCGGGGACACTTGGATGATTTTGGTGAACAGTTAGTTTGCTTAACAGCTTAAGTTGACCGACAACCCAATCTCCCCCAAAAAAACTTGGAGTATTCCTTTAGATCAGCGTGGTTTGCAAATTCCTCCCGGAGCAGCGGCCCAGCAGCAGAGCAGCGAGCCCGTATACAGCGGGACTTCTATGAAGACTACGGGATCAAAACATCCCTCTGTCGCTGTGACCAGGTGGGGACCCTCCCTTTAACACAGCGTGGGGCGTCAGGCTGCCTGAACACAGAACGGGGCGAAGTCTAGCGCCGGGCGTTGCCTGTGTGCATGTCGTGAGGGGTTAACAGCCAAAATGCCATGCATCACAAGTCAATCCATTGAATAGCGGTGTGCGGATGCTCGATGCTCTGCCACAACGACGATGCCCCGGAGCTGGAGAGTGGTGGATGAATGGACACGGTGCGATGTGCGGGAGGAGGACAGAGAAATCAACAACACTCGGACAATGGGTGGAGGAATGAAAGAGCGATGGCCAACGGTGAGAAGAGTCAACTGCGCTAAGGACACTATTCTCTTTCACACACGTTATTGTGATACCATATAATGAAGTAATTCGGCACAAAGTGACATCCTCATTAGGACTATAAAATACCGTTTTTGCCCCCCAAAAAAAAAAAAATATATATATATCTCCTGGATTGCACCTGTGCTGAAATGTCACAAAGGGAGACATTCCAGCTTTAATTAGGCCGGCTCTATCTCTGACAGCAAGTCTGTGCGGTCGTTGTTCAGAAAGCAGCGGCCACTTTGCGGCGAAGGGACGGAAATCCAAGGGAGACAATTGGAATAGTATTTCAAACTAGATTTTAACTGGGACAAAGGACAGATAAAAAAAAAAAAAACAGCTATTATACTGTCCCTGTCTGCATGTCAGTGTCTCTCCCCCTTACTATTTCTCTGTCTGTCTGTCGCTCTCTTGCTCTGTCTTTCTCGCACGCCCGCCCGCCCGCCCACACACACACACACACACACACACACACACACACAAAGCGCCTGGCCTAAAAAACAAAACAAAAAAAAAAAAAAAACAGACTTCATGCACTTTCCAAATAAACAGTGCCTACCTACTGCACCGAATGCGGCTGATTGTCACTGACAGAGAGGCACTCCCTTGCTAACGGTGATGGCAAACTTCTAAATTGGACCTAGCGGTGTACACAGGCATTCATACGGCAGTGTGAACAAGCCGCAACACCAGGCAAAGTAGAGGGGACAAGTGAGAGATGTGGCGTGATGTGTGCCGCATACTAAAGCCCAGATTCAGCCAGCCTTTTACGCCTACTGCTCTTGTCGACAGTCAATGCCTATGAAGGTGCTGGAAACCATTGGGTGAGCTACTCCGGTGTCGTCATGTCACACTTCCGACTGGACACTTTGCGTTATCTCTTTGCAATATAACTCTTTTTTTTTTTTGTGTTTTATGTTCTACAAGTTACTGATATTTTGCTACTTTCCGATTCCGGTGAATCTGGGCCTCAGTAAGTTCAGAGAAAGTGGAAAAGGGAGCGGGGGGAGGGGGGGGGGAGGGGCAAAGGGCTTCATCAACCGATATTTGAAATAAAAGAACAGAAGTGGTAGTCGTTCCCTCACCTGGGGTCCTTCTGGATGCTGTCCACAGACGGGGACCGGGCCAGGGCGGCCTCGGGCGGGAGGGCGGGGCCCGACTTGCTGTAAGGCGACTCGGTGGACGGGCAGAACTGCAGCGTGCGGTACGGGTTGGCGTAGTCGGACGCCCCGCCGCCGCCGCCGCCGCCGCCTCCTCCCCCTCCCGCGGCGAAGCTGGCCCGCTGGTAGGTGGCGGCGGCGCTCTGGCTCCCCGTCCGCTGCAGGGGGATGGGGTCGACACCGGGGGAGGGCGGGGCTAGAGCGGGGAGAGGAGCGTAGGGACAGAGCAGATAGTTGAGGACCTCTTGGTACAGCTGGCTCACCGCCGGGTCTGATGTGGGGCCCCGAGGGTGGAGGGGGTGGGGGGTGGGGGGGGGGGGGTTAAGGGGGTGCCGGTAAGAGAGCGAGGGGGAAAAAAAAAACAGCAACCATACACGAGGATGCACATACACACACACACAATGTGGGAAAAAAAAAAGCACCATCACCAAATGGAGCGGAACACCACGGAAGAATATAAGTGGGCGGGGAAGAAGTGAAAAAACAAAAAAACAAAAAACAAACACAAAGCAAGCAAGTTATGAACTACAACATTTCATGTCATTCATAAATAATTATGGATAAGCATAATTATTTCTGCTGCGGCTACCGTGAGCCCGACAAATGAGCTTCGGGTTTCTCATTTGGGGCGAATCACTGAAGAGCCGTGAGCACGAACAGATCAAACAGATAGACGCTGTCATATCAAACAGAGACAGCAGCCAATAAAAGTCAAGAGGTCACATGGCAAACACCTGTAAACCTAAGTGAATCTGCTAAATGTGTCACAGGAGGGTCATAAAATGGCCTGTAAAGATATGAAAAGGCCAACACTGCTGGAAGTAAACTGGCACATATACACCTCTGCGTATATGTGTGTGTGTGCGTGTGTGTGTGTGTGATTATTCATCCAACCCGACACAACTAGATGACGGTCGGGACCTTGGCGAGGCCTTGGGAACTTCTCATTGCGATGTGAAGTCAGGTGTAAAGTGTTTGTCTGCTTTTTCTTTTTTTCTTTTTTTTTTTTTTTTCCTTAACTCTGTCTTTTCATAATCTTGAAACAATCTTGATGCGACCTTGAAACATCGCCAGGCGTCGACAGCTACTTTGTGTTGCACAGATAAAAAAAAAAAAAAAAAAAGGAGGGGGGGGGGACACACACACACATCTAAGCCAATATACAAAAAAAAAAAAAGGTGAGTGAGTGGCGTCTTGTCACAAGCACAAAGCTGAATATGATTGAGAGTCGTTTTGATATATCAGAAGTATGTATAAGTGGATGTGAGGAAGCCGACAACCGAAAGCCACAACACTTTAAACAAGCACTTTAAATATTCACATCATAAAATATCAGGTGCATATGCCTAATATCATTTTTTTATGTCTCTTCCTCTTCATCCTTCATGACTAGAGTGGATTTGATGGATGAAACTGTGCTTTCAACCAGATTCACCTGCGTGGTTCATTTGCATAAATTCAATTCAAAATGTTACATATCTATACTGATTGTGTCACCTGATGTTCATTGCTCACTATTTTAAAAAAAAATGCGGGTGATAGTATTCTGTCAAATGGCACTATTTTCTCTGTAATAACACTGATAAACTGATACATTTTCTAGCCAGCAATCACTTTGTAAGATGCGGCGTCCAATATCTCATTTTTAATATGAAAAAGCAGCTTCTCCTCACATACAGTATAGCATTTTCTTTCATATTCCTCTCTCTATATGTATTCTTCTTCGTGTTCGTTCAGCCGGGCCAGACCGAACCGGCGGCAGACAACAATTTTTTTTAGGACACGCCTGATTTGCCGTGATTTCAAAGCGCCCACACTGAACGCCCGTGGGATTAATTGAGATTAATTTTTCAGCCTTGAAACTAATTAGTTAACAGACTGTGACTGGGAGACAAATTGCCATCGAGACCCCGATTGGATTTGCCTACCTGAAACTGGTAAACAGTCGCTACATGATCAGATGGCGAGAGGAAATGTCTCACGTAGCGTGTAATATCGCGTTAAAAAAAAAAAAAAAAAAAACACGCCTACCTTCTGAGTTGGAGCAGGATGGAGAAGACTGTTGAGAATCTATACTCGCATCTACTTATTGTACAGCTCTGTTGCTATATTCAAGTTATCGTGTGATTTCTTCTTCTATTGATTTCTAAATATAGATAGGGTTTAATGGAGGAAGGGTGATTTAGAGTGCTCTGCGGCTATTTTTAGTTTTGGGACTCTTTGATTCATTTTGGCTCATCAGTGTTACAGTCTCCTTCGCCATTTCTGCTTCTCCTCCCTTTCCCCCTCCTCTTCCTCCTCTTCTGCCCCTAGATTTCACCCCTGGTACACCTCCATCTCCTCCTTACTTTTGCCCATCCTCCTTTTCCTCATTATCTTCTTCCTCGTTATCTGCTCTCTCTGCTAAACCCCCCGACCTCTACAAACCTCTTGCCTTCACGCTGTAGCTCACTCTTCATACCCTCTTTCCATTCCTCCTCCTCATCCTCCTCTTCCTCATTTCCCTCCATCTCTCCCTCCCATCCCAGCAAACATCTGACAAATCTGGACCTAAACATCCTTCTGATATCAGTTCAAAACGGTTTCAGAAGCTTGTTTTAATATGAATTTTTACTGTGCCATAATATCGAATGTGAAAATCCTGCATGAAGACATCGTTTTCTCCACCGGTTTTCCTCTCCTCGCCTCTGCTCACCTTGGCCTCTGAGGTTGGGCTTGGTGTAGACTCTGTCTTCGTAGATGGGGTCGATGTGGTGCTCGGGGGACTGTAGGGGTCGGAGTTCGGCGCCCAGGTGACTGTGTTGGCTGCTGTAGGAGCCTCTGGAGCCTGGGTAACGCAGGGGAGGCAGGGCGAGGTTAGACATAAGGATGGAGGGGAACGACGGATCGACGGATGACAACATTCGCGGTAAATGAGAGAAACATAGAAAATCCCATTTCCTCATTTCACAGATTTATATACTTTTCTTTTAACCTATTTTCTCTTCATGTCCTCTTTACATATTTGACTATTCTTATCTTCACGGCTTCCTTCCTGATTTCCTCATAATCTAAAAAGACACATTATGTCTAACTCTAACCTGAGAGATCATTTTCAATGATTTTCTATGATCTAGCTATTTTCAATGAGCCCATATTAAAGCTCCCTAGTGTATCCGCTTTCTGCATGCGCATCCTTCCTTGCCTGCACTGAGCATACTAATTCAATTACTGAGGCAAAAAGGCATGAGTGAAAGCAATCAATTCAAAGTGTATTCGCCGGCTTTTGCCCTGATCAACGCGATCACACCGCATGAGAAGAAAAACGCAGTCTAGCTTTAAGGAATCGTTCACCCCGATATGAAAATTCAGTCATTATCTACTATCTAGGAGCTATGAGGCGAACCCGCTGTGTGGTTGGTGGTCCTGAGAACTTCAGTGGATTTTTGAATGATATGGGGGTGAGGAGATAATGACTGGATTTTCATTTTGGGGTGAACCGATCCTTTTAACTAGCTGCCAGACTGACAGGACTTTTTACTGCATGGTGGTGTGCAGCTCGTAATAATAACATTCAACATTATGAGTTTCATTCCAGATACAGCCACCATTATAATATGACATCTCTCTCAAGTATGGATTATGATTAACAAACTAAAGACGGTTTTATCGTCCATTTAATATTTTTGAAATATTGAGCAGTTAACATCAGGAAATGGTTTGAGTCAAACATAGCTATCTATTGTTTTTAAATTAAACGCTTTACATTTATGAATAACATAAGCACATTTTGAATATATATATATACTAGTTTTGTCCCAAAATGAGATATCCATCTTTTTAAAAACATGATACATAAAATTAAAACCAAATTTTGACACTTTTTAACTTAGGTCCTTGGTAGGCAAAATGTATTTTTGCATTATTTTGACCACACCATCTATATTTCAGAAAAATTGAATGATGACCTTCAGATGATGTTTTATTTATTTATTTTGTTCAAAATGGATATATAGCATTTTGAAATAGAACTCTTCATATATCACCACATCAAAAAAAAAAAAAAAGTTAAGTAATAATAAAGTTTTCTTGACCTCTACCTGCCAGGCTACCAGGCCTTTGCAGGGTTGCGTTGGCGTAGAGCTCGTGGGAGATCTTATAGTCCGGTCCGACGTGGTGCAGCATGCGCTTGGTGGGCGACAGCGTGGCGTAGCTGCCCACCACCGAGCTGAGCGTGTGCAGGGGCGACGAGGAGTGGTTTCCCCCCGGGGAGGCCGTCATGGGGAGGGGAGAGGAGGAGCCGGCGGCGCCCGACGCCACCATGTTGATGGGCGAGGAGGTGCTGCAGGAGGAGGGAATGGAACAGTCCGTATATTTGTCACACAATTACAGTTTGTGTCCGGAATGAACGCTGTATTTTCATGTTTTGATGTATTGTAAAATGCTGAAAAGAAAATATAGATGTCAGTCATGAAAGTCTGACTTTTTGGAGATACATAGCACAAACAGTCACAAATAACTGAAACTGAGCCTTGGCCTAAGTCAAGAGCACTTCAGTCGAGTGCAAGTCAATTCCAAGACCAAGTCTAGTTGAGTTTGAGTCAAGACCAGATCGAAAGGAGGTTGAGGCCAAGTCAAGACCGAGACCAAAATGTAACACTGGACATTTTTCTCAATGCTCAAGGAGTTTCTTAAGGATGAACAGAGATGTAGGTCTACCTGAAGAAGCTCTCTACTACACCCTTCAACATCTATCTAATTAATGCAAAGGATTTTGAATTATCAATGCATAGAAGTTTAAGGACTGTTACATACAATACGCAGGTGCGATTCCTTAAATTGTTTGTGGTACTGGGGAGAAAATAACTGAAAGCAGACCAAATGGAGAAAAATATCTTTGAAATTTTTAGATAGGCGGGAAAAAGTTAAGTTAACAACCAATAGTGGCTGTGACCAAGACAAGCCAGAGTCAAAATAGACCAAGATGTCAGAAAATTCGCTCTGGAGACTGAAATAAAGACTGAGACCAGACTCAAATACTAGGTCTTGGCTTTAATGGCTCAATCAAATTATTGAAAAGAAGTGTGTGTATTCAGTCAAATAGCATGTGCCTTACAGCTGGGCAGCCTTTAGCACAGACCAGCATGTTGCAGCACTGCTTAGACCGGTATACAGAGGTATACAGTACAATGCGTCAAAACTGCAATCAAAGATCACTAATATTTCTGTGTTTAAAGAAGTTAAGTGTTTGAAGTTATCTTGGGCTTTGATTGACCTCTATTGGCAAGGAACTGCAACAACATTATGTCTAATTGACACAAGGGAGGCAGGGAGTTTTGGTTCCAAAACAGAGTACGGGCCAGGAAGTGAGTTTTGAAAGCCAAAAATCTCAGCAGCTGGTGAAGTAATCATTGAGCCATTGGTACTGAACAACAACCCTATCAACCCCCTGCAGCTGTATCATTTTGTGCTACGGGGGACGGTAAAAATCTTACATAATGCACCTTTTACCCATATTCAAGCCGTCAAACTGACCTGTAGGACTTGGCGAGTCGGCTGGGCGACTGCTTGGGCGAGGACACCCTCTGTAGGGTGGCGTAGCTGGGCATGTCGGAGGAGGCCGAGCCCAGGCGCTGCAGCTTCGTAGGGGATCCCACCGCCTGCAGAGGGGAGCTCACACGCTGCAATAGTAGAGTAGTACTTCATTAAAAGGGAATGCCACTCCGTTTAAAAATGTACCAACTGTATGTATTCATATCATTGTTTTCAGAGCATGAGTACCTCCCCCTGAAGCTAGAAACCAGAGAGCAAAGATTCTACCCTGTGATGACATACTGATGAACAGCTTTTTGACTTTTTGAACAGCTCCAAACCAGAAAATACAGCTGCAAGTCAATGGGTCGCCAAGTAAGTTCTCTCAAAAGTCTTTCCATTTAGTTCCAAGTGGGGGAATACGTTGTAGAAATAGTTGTAAGGTCTTGCAATTACAGAGTTAAAGAGAAAACACTTAGCACTCCATCCACCCAATTTCTCACACGCTGGAACATTGGCGTGAAAACTATTTGGATGAATTCAAAGAAGTTCTAGTGGGTGATTAATACGGTGTGCTTCTTAAAATCCTAAACTCTAAGCCTGGAAAAATCCATTCATCACGGTGCAACAAAAGTAAGCAACAATGGAATAAAATATCACTAAAAGGCCACATATACTGTAGATGTAGTCCCAATATTTGTCCCAAAGTTTGCTAGACCTCTGCTGCATTGTTAGTCCAACCCACATGGGGAATATCTGAAGATCCTGCAGTACTAATTGCAGGATAGATACAGCATAAGGGACTTATGGCAACAGCTGTAGCACTAATGTAGGATAGACGCTGTGCGGACAGAGTTATACAATGGCTACCACTGTAGTACACACTGAGGTACCATGTGTTCATAGGCACAAGCTGATCACCTTTGTGATTAGACTGAAAAAGGGACACTGAATGAAAATAGAACCTGTGCTCTCAACTCAAAGCTAATTTGTCGGAAGGCTGAGTTCACTCTATCAGGCCAGAGAAAGAAGTGGCTAAACAATCGAACACAGCAGGATTTATTTTTATTCCACTCAATAGTGATGGTTCCACTCAGATTTTTACCTCTGCCAACAAAGTTGGAAGGAGGTTATGTTTTCACCCCTGTGTGTTTGTCTGTTACTTAGCAAGATATCTCAGAAAGTTACGAACAGATTCGGCTGAAATTTGGTGGACAGATAGCCATTGGACCAAGGATCAGTTGATTAGACTTTGGTGATGATCTGGATCTTTAGCCATAACCATTATGCTGCCTTCATGTGGGAAGGTCTGACAGGTCCAAAGGTCCACAGGCTGCTAAACAGCATTGCATTCACATGCAAATTTTTCAGAAAATCAAACCCAAGAGACAAAAGATAAACAAACATAAACTCTTATAGAGCAGTTAGAGAGTTTTTCAACATTTTCGTTCTACCGAACGCCTTCTAGTTGTCTTAATGGTTTGGGGAAGCCCAATTCTTAGACCCAGAGCAACACTATAACTCCTCAGTCAAGCTAACCCAAGTTACATCAACACAAAATGAGATATCACTAACACTGGCAGGGTTAGGGGTTTTATTCCCTGTATAGCTTAATGGATAAAGCAAGGCACTAGCACTACCTGGTTTCCATTCCCACCAACAGATACTAGACTACTAACGCTTGTGCTCACGGTACTGTAAGCCACTGTGGAGAAAGGCAACCACCAGGCTGCATATGAAACGTTCACCTATGCGGACAGAAGCACCGGGGGCAGTTGTACCTGAGCGGGCAGGGTGGCGCAGGAGTAGTACATGGAGGGTCCGGCAGGCGCGGGGCTGCCGTCGATGGGCATGTGGAAGGCGCTGCCATGGGCCTGCTGGGCGAAGGAGTCTCTCTGGGACTGGGAGGGCGAGTCGGCCCCCGCTAGCTGGGCGGCCACGCGGTTGGAGGTCACCTAGAGAGAGAGGGGGGAGAGGGAGGGAGCAGGAAGGGAGAGAAGAGGGAGGGACATGAGGGACAGGAGTGAGGAGAGAGGAGGCTGTCAAGCTTCAGTCATGGTCTGGTTTGTTTACGGTAATTATACGAACGTCTCAAAGTGAATGTGGTAATGATTTATTGATGTCAGAATGCTACATGTACCACATTTTAAACAAGTGTTTTGACAGGGAATTTGTGCATCTGTGTGTGTGTGTGTGTGTGTGTCCTACCTGGTTGTAGCTGTGAACAGCCCCTCCCACCTGCCCGCCGCGGGGCGTGGCCGGCTCGCCGAGCGCCAGGCCCTGGTTGCTGTGGTAACCGGCGGCCGCGTAGGCATCTTGGTTGTTGAGCTGCAACGCACTCTGGGACAGGAGGCCTTGTCCTGATGGGAGTCAGAGACAGAGAGGCGGGGGAACAGAACGAAGAGTTACGGAAGAATAAAAAAGGGGAAGGAGAACAACTTGGAGAGAGTCCAGGAGACATTATGTGATCGTTCAGTCTGGGCGTCGGAGGAACAAGCCCTGGAAGGTTAGACACATCAGTCGTTTCTTTTATGCGAATTTAATAAAAAGAGAGAAGAAGAAGCCAAGTGGAATTACGTTTGATTTGGAGAGATGTCAAGTGAAGTTACGCAGTCGGGGAGACAAAGGGTTTGAAAAGGATTGAAAGACTAGTTTGTTCAACACGTAAAGACTTGGTTTCACTAACTTTTATCAAGTCGCTCTTTACGTAACGGCTTTCAAACTACTCTTACTTCTGCAACGCACAAAGATTTATTCTGCTCATGGCCTTGAAGGCATGTTGTAGCCCAGTTTACAATCCATGTTATACAATAGGCTTTTTATTTATTTATTTATTTTTTTTAAATGGAAAAGAATCAAACTGAACACAGCAAACATAATTGCCTGAGTCACTATGTAAGAAAGAAGAGAAGAGGAGAGAAGAAGAGAGGAGAGGAGAGGAGAGGAGAGGAGAGAGAAATCTGGAAGAGAAGACAAAAGAAGAGATGAGTGAAAGTTGGAATAGAATAGAAGACCTTGTCCTCTTTTTCAAAACACCCATTTGCTTTTTATCCATCTTTTATTTGCTTTTTACCCACTTTCTCATTCCATCCTCTTTCCTCGCATGTTCTGTGACCCTTAAATCTTGCTCCATTCCTGACCTCCATTTAAAATACCCTCCTTCTATCTCTCTCTCTCTCTCTCTATCTTTCTCCCTTTCATTCTCTCACCGTCTCTATCTCTTCTTCACTCTCTCCCTCTCCCTCTGTCTTTCTCTTTCTTCATATCTCTCTGTATAATTCAGCAGTAGGAACAGAGAGTGACAAGGCTCTGCTGGAGCAGAATGAGGCCAACAATATAGGCGTGCGCGCACAGACACACACACACACACACACACACACACACACACACACACACACACACACCATCCTTTCTGTGTGTATTCCTTTATGGCGTAGGAGTAAATAGATAGGGACACTGTAGTAATCCTGCCATTATTAAAAAGGAGACACTAAGATAATAGTCCAGGTACTATCATATTTAGAGATATTTAATATTTTTTGCCTGCTAAAATATTGTCATTTGTCAGTGCTCTAGGGGATGATTGCATCTCCAAAAAGTTAATGCTTTCAACTTTAATAACTATCTGATTTTTGATTTATGAAGCATAATTAATGTGTCGGCTTAGTCCCAGGCTCATGAAACATTTTCTACACATTGCAATGTCAGCTGTCAATTATAGTGAAACTTCAAATCTGTGAATAACTGATAAACTGCTGTAGAACACCTTCTAGTGGACCTGTTTCTATTACCACACACTTTTACTATTTAATACTATTACTATCTACTATTACACTCTTACTGTTATCCAAAGTCAACCAAACAACAGTCAGCCAGTCATACAATGAGCCACTCAGTTGGTCAGGCAGTCAGTTATCCAATAGGCCAGCCAGTAAGAAAACTGATCTTTCAGCTATAGTTAATGAGCCAGTCAGACAGTCAGAGAATTGAACAGGCATCCAAACAGCCAGTCAGTTACTGGGTCGGTCTCTCAGTTATACAAAGACTCAATCAGTCATACAAATAATCAGTCAACCAGTCAGAAGGCAAGGTTATCAATGGAAAACCAGCCAGACAGACAGTCATCAAAAAAGCACAAGCACAAACTTACAGTGTAATGAGACAAAATGCCTCATTTCAGATGTTGACTCATTCATGTTCCTGAAGCATTTGCAGAGTGGTTTGTAATTTATACATGGCTCGCTTTGTTTCTAGCATCATGCTTAGGCGCAAATACACGCATGCACATAATGCATAACATGTGTGTGCAATTACTGTATGCTACACATAAGAAGGCACACATGCGTGAAAACAACACGCTTGCAGTGTAATGCACTTTTACAGTGTACAAATAAACAGTGACAAAGCATTTTTTTACAGACGTTTCTGCAGAGCGTTCGCAGACTGTAAACCCATACAGTAATCCCCGTAAAACAAATTTGACTTGCGGGACCATAAAGTTCGAATTGAACTTTATTGACTCATTTGCGGAGGGCGGGATTTGCTTGTGAGAGAGCCCGAATTCTCCCGTCCCTCTCATTAAAGCCCTGTTAAATTTTTGATGCTCTCTTGATTAATTCAGTTTTGGGGATGATTGCAATGATGCGCCTCATCGACAGCATTAATCGGAGAAATAAAACTCATTTTCTACCCCAAAATGTTACTTAACAGAGGTGGATTCAACAGCAGTGCAAGCATGTAATATGTGGCTACATCTGTACACCTTTCTGCTGAAAAAAACCCCCACTGCACTGGAAACTGACATTACCGCATTACTGCAGCCCTAAATAGACCTATGATATTTCACACCGGGATAAAATTCACAGCGTTCAGTATTTGCGCTCTCAAAGGAGTTCTTGAGCTGCCAGCCATCAACTCTGCCTGTCCCAGTAAGCTCTAGTGATATTACTTGCTATTTTTTTTTTTTTCTTTTTTTTTGCCAGTAGTCTAAGAATCAACCCACTTAAGCACAGCAGATCAGACAAGAAGAAACTTGGCCTGTTTGCAATTATTAAAAAAGAAAAAAGAAAAAAAAATCAGAGGACGCCAGCGGTCAATATTCACTGCATGGGACAGATAATGTCAGCAGCTAGCGGCAGGACAGAGTCACACTGGATAAAGCGCATGGGAGAATAAAGCTGTGCTAAAGTGAAAAGTCATTTTAAAGTAGACTGAATGGCTCCTGTAGGCAGTGGAGCTGGTGATTCTGTATTATTTAATATGGGATATTAAGCTAAGGGTGCTGTGTGAGTTTACTAGGCCAAGGCTTCCATGTCTAATATAGGCTTGTCTTGGATGAGTACACACACACACACACACACACACACGCAAAGGCACACAAAAACACATTTTTGCCAGCGGGGCAATGGGGGAACTTGTACTCGAGGCCTGTTTCAGATGGATTCACACACATGCACACACACACACACACACACACACACAGATGTTTGCGTACAAAGCCAGGGGATGTTTTCCACGGTTTTTGTTTGCCACTTTAGGTGTGTTTCATATGGGCAGTGGAGCCTTTGGGGAAGTGAAGGGCCTCATAAATACATTATCACTCAGATGGCAAACACTGAAGGCTCCGCTGGCTCCATCTGAGGTGAGTGAGCAGTGTGTGTGTGTGTGTGTGCATAGGTGTGTGTGTGTGTGTAGGGGGGTTGTTTGTGTATTAGTGTTTTAGAAGGAATGGGGTCCCGTAAGAAGGTCTCCGCCTGCGTATTTTAATATCTTCCCGAGCGGAGTAAACACACACACACACACACACTCACACAGACTGGCACACTAATGCGTACACACTCCTATGCATGAACACACACCACTCACACACATCTGCATATACTGTACCTGCATGCATGTAAGTGTGGTCTCGTACTCTGTGACCCTGATAGTCCCACTCTACCTCATTTATCTCTATCTCTGTCACACACACACACACACACACACAGACACAAACACACAGAGCAGAGCGGCTTTTCTTCCGCATCGTGACCAGCATTCTCTATTGACACGTTTTAATATTTCATCAGCTGTCTATTTATAGACACCCACTGGAGAAGCCAGCAGAGAGATGGGTAGGCATGTGCAGACTGGCGCACACACACACACACATACACACACACACAAACTGCATGCACAGTCCCATGTATGCTGCACGCACATGCTTGCGTGCAACACACACTCACACATACATTTACATGTACACAGGGGCGAGCAGCAACACCCACACACACACACACAAACACAATAGATACATACTCTGTTGGTTGCTACCCACAGTTGCAGTAATCTGCTCAGCAGCTTGTGTGTGTGTGTGTGTGTGTGTGTGTGTGTGTGCATGCGCATGTTCATCCATGCCTGTATCTGTGTGTATATATATATATATATATATATATATATGCATGTGCATGTCTCTAAGGTTGTGAGATGCTGGTATCCAAATGTGTGTATGTGTGTGTGTGTGTGTCTTTTGTGTGTGCTTATACGCATGTCTTTATGTGTGTGTGTGTGTGTACGTGTGTATGTATGCTTGTATGCATTTGCCTATATGTACTGTATATTCATGCCAACATGCCTGCGTGCTGGTGCGTGTTTGCATGCATGTGTGTGTGTGTGTGTGTATGTGTGCATGAGCATTTATGTATGTGTGTGTGTAGGCTTGCATGCGTTTCTGCTTTTATGCATGCCTGTATGTGTGTGTGCATTTATGGCCGTATGCGTCTCTGTGTCCATGCATGCTTGTATGCGTGCCTCTGTATGCATGTGTGTGCGTGTGTGTGTGTGTGTGTGTGCGTGTGTGTGCTCGCGCCCCCCTCGCTGCACCGTGAACAGCAGGCCAGCTGACACCTCGGTGAGGATGGATTAGCATATCAAACCACTGGCACGGCTCTGCATGCC
The DNA here is from genome assembly GCF_046629955.1 of Centroberyx affinis. NCBI lineage: Eukaryota > Metazoa > Chordata > Actinopteri > Beryciformes > Berycidae > Centroberyx > Centroberyx affinis. Next base: position 87,703 of record NW_027281155.1, on the reverse strand, counting down.
TCCTGACAGCTACCTCTCTCCCATGGGGTCGGCTCCATAGAAAAGACACGGTTATCATCCCCGGGATCAAATGAAAAGAGACGAGATTGAAGGAGAGAGGCGGAGGGAGGCGTTGGAGATCCCACCGAGGGTTTTTTTTTTATAAACAACTGTTTTGAACGGCTGAATTAAAAAGGCAGTCCTCCACCTGTGCACCCTTGTCTTCTTCACTGTCTTTTTCTGAGTCGACCAGCCTTTTCTATGTATCTAGCTGCTTTTGAAGTACTCTGTATCACCAGATATCACACACTAGTGATTCAACCTATATCCAGTTTCATGTTTCCGATTTGTTTGGAATCAACAGAAGAAGAAGAACTGGGTAGTTAGCATGAGCAGTGATAGCCACCATGGCTGAACAGACAAAGAAAAGAGAAACTCAAACTTCAGAACAGAAACTCCAAGGAAAAAGACGTCACAGTACTGGACACACTGTTTGATTAACAGGTGATCTCTGGAAAGAGCAGAGCAGAAACACCACAGCAATGAGTGCTGAGCATCAAAGATGGAGACTGAATTTAAAAAAATGCGGATTACTACTTGAAGACTAAAAATTCTGCCTTTTTTTCCCCTGATTGAAAGCTAGGGCGGGATGATCTACTAGCATCTAGCAGCAGTTCCAGAGAGTGTGGCTGTCCTGACACTGATGAAATGTGATGAAAGACAACATCTAGTACAAGATTTGGCACGCCGATAAGTAGAATATGCTAATTAGAGCAAATAGAGGAATGCAAAATAAATCCCAAAGACATGATTAAATCGAAAGGGCGCTGCCGGAAAATGTGAGCGAACTTTCTTGTCTTTTTTTATTCATCCAAGGAGCGACTGAGCGCATTTGCTCTTTTCAAGCAATGCCATGCCGCTCCACTGATGGCGTGCTGGAGGCTTATTTGGAGCTGAGACATGTGAAGAGATCTCACACCAACAGCATAGTGGCATGTCCACAGGTGGTATAGAGATTGAAGGAATAAATCAAGTTTTTGGACGATTGACTCGTTGGTCAGCTTACCCATTAAGTGTTGAGTGATAGTAGGCCACTAAGTGAGAAAATCTGATTTTTTTTTAGCTCTAAAGCTAAAATTGTGGAGCTCTAAATCGTAAGTAATTTTAATGATATGCAGCTAAGTCTGGCACTTATGTGTAGGATGTGGTAAACTTTCCATAACATCTGACATAAAAATAATAACTGTTTTCAACTACCAGGCACTACTTTCTCTGTTTCTATAAGAAGTGCAGGTGGTTGGTTATAGAGTATACAGCTAAAAATCACTGCACAGTGGATGAATATGTGGTTGCTCACTTAAAATAGTTCCAAAAATAAACTTGGCTACATCAGCTATATTGAGATAATGATATTTTATTTTTTAAATCTATGAATTTACAGATCATTTAATAAAATACACACATTTGTATTACTAAAAGTTCAGTCTTCTTACTTTGGATAATGCTAGTCGCCTACTATCACTAAACATAGTGTATGCCAAAGTGTTAGCATGGATACTACTAGCCTATCACTAAACATAGTGTATGCTAAAGTGTTAGCATGGAGCCTACTAGCCTATAACTAAACATAGTGTATGCTAAAGTGTTAGCATGGATACTAATAGCCTATCACTCAACATAGACCCCCTTTACACCTTGCATTAAAATGCGTTTTGGGTGACCGGATTGCAATCAGATAGTGCTTGACCACATGAAAGTACAGGTGTAAATGCACCCAAGACGCATTGAGGACGGATTGTGATCCGATCAGCCAAACTACCTCCAGAGGTGGTCAGGGACGCATTGTAACCACATTGAACACAAGTGTAAATGCAATTGCATTTTCAATCCACAAACAATAACCACGTGGGCGGAAATACGTAATCGCGCGCGACTTTCGTCTTCGGCATTCCAGTTGTTGAAGACGGCTTCTTCCCCCGCTTCCAAAAGCAAACTAAGGCAAATTTATGGTTTCTGCGGTGTGCCCGGTGTGCCCGGTGTGCCCGGTGTGTCCGGTGTGCCCGGTGTTCATGGTGTTCATGGTGTTCACGGCAGACAGCTCTCTCCGCAGAGCCACAGCATTTCATGGTAAATGCGGTAGCAGCGCGGTGTTCACGGAGAGCGCAGAATCTCCTCCTATTGTCCATTTTTGCAGGTTGTCAGCTGTCACTTGGCTCGATTAGACTTATTTCCCTGGTAACCAACTAACATAGCAACCATTAACCAATCATAGCAATCTGAACTGATTGTGGGGTTTGCGGAGGCCTCCGCAGAGTTTCATTTTTTGAGAGGAGTGCAGAGCCCTGTGGAGCTCCGCCCTCGCCGCACAGACCCTCCGCACCGTGAACACCGGGCACACCGCAGAAACCATAAATCTGCCTAGTCCATACGATAGCACGGCTTCACGGATGGGTATAATCTTTTTGTGATCGGATCTCAATCGGATCTCAATGTGGACACTGGAGACACATATTAATACCAGGTGTAAATGTAATCAGGTTAAATCATATCTAGATACAATCTGGATACAAGACGCATTTTAATGCAAGGTGTAAAGGGGGCCATAGTGTATGCTAAAGTGTTAGCATAGAGCCTACTAGCCTATCACTAAACATAGTGTATGATAAAGTGTTAGCATGGATACTACTAGCCTATCACTCAACATAGTGTACGCTAAAGTGTTAACATGGAGCACCAGAGCCAATGATCTACTAGGGACACGTGTGATTTTGGTGTCTATGTTCTCATCACTTACCAGGTATTTGACCAATGGGCCAATCTCCCAAAAAGTTGATGACTGAATCTAACGGGACCCTCCCTCTCTGCTTTCCCACTATCTCAGTAAAGAAAAATACCAATTCTCCTTTAAAAAACCACACACACACACACACACACACACACACGGTAACATCGTAACATTGGCCTTACTGTCTCCTGTGGAAAACTCCTGCGAGTCCAAGATGCCCGATTCCTGGAGCGATCGGATACAGGAGTCCACCAGCTCCAGGCCGGTCGTCAGCTCCTCCTCTATGTCCTTCTGGCCATCTACACACACACACACACGCACGCACACACACACACACACACGCAAACAAACAGATAGGGAGAAAAAGAGACGTTCGGGCGAAATTAATGCACAGTCAAGATTAGCAAAACTAATCATCAAACAGTGAGCGCACATAGCTTCGTCTGCCACCTCCAGGCTTTTCCTCCACACGGTCCACAGTGCGGCATGAGACCGCAGCCGTCGGGAGATTAAGCCGGGCGCGCCACCACACACACACAAACACACACACACACACACACACACACACACACACACACTTCAAAGTTTAGAGTATTGCCAAACACTTCCACGGCTTCAAAAGCGGGCATTGGTAAGAAAAGATAAATCAAGTGCCTCTCATAGCGGGTTCTTTTTTTTTTTTTGTACTTCAAAGTATTCAAATCAAATTTAAAGTACTCCAATTCAATCCAAAGTACTCCGACTGAATTCACAATGTTAATGATTAGAACTTTAAAAAAGTATTCGTAATGCGTTCCGCTGTTTGTTTTTTTTCGCTCGCTTTCGCACTTTTGAGCCTTCCGCGTCACGCCCATCAAACAAAAAAAAAAAAAAAATGAATTCACTCTCACTCAACAGGTGATTAGAGGGTAAGAACTCAACGACGAATCAAATGGGATCTGGGCCTGCGGGGCGCCGCCTCGCAGCTCGATATCAGGCGGCGTGTCTGTCAGCGCCAGAGAGAGCGGGGCTGACAACATGCCCAGTGTCTTAAACTGGGAGAGGGCTGCCAAGAGGGATAAGACCTTACAAACGAGTCTGAGGAGCAACGTTAATCTCCTATCGAGAGAGAGAGGGGGAGAGAGGAGGGGAGAGAGAGAGAGGGATAGATGGCAATAGCGAGTGGATTTAGGAGGCTGATTTTATTGACTTCCACTGACGCAATTGCAGACCGACCGATCTTGATGCTGTTGGTGAAACATTTCCAGCGCTGCCCGGGGGCATTAGGCTGGATTTACGGCTCTCCCTCACACACACACACACACACACACACACACACACAAACACACACCCAAACTCATTTTTTTTTTTTTTTTTTTTTAAACCTGCCTGACCCAGATGCGAAAGGCTTTTCCGCCCGTTCAGCGAGGCGGCGACGAGATCAAAAGGTCAGATTCGGAGCGATGGGAGGGCTTTCCTGTTTTTTTTTTTTTGTTTTTTTTTGTTTTTTTCGGGACAGAGTAAATCGAGTTTTAGAGAAAACAGACAAAGAAAAACAGCGGACACTCTCGAGCGGAAACCTTTTGCCACCCCCCCCCCCCCCACCCCCCACCCCGGTGTCAGTCGGCTCTTTGTCGCCGGAGGTCGCCCGCCCTGCCCTCGGATAATCAATCTACTCTCAACTTTCCATACTTCTCCACCGGACTGACAGGGAGAGAGAGAGAGAGAGAGAGAGAGAGAGAGAGAGACCACTAAGATAGCGTCAAATGAGCTGTCAAGCACAGAAATGAATACAAAGTTTCCTTTCAAATCGTCTAAGCGCTCTGACACTCATTCCGTTGTCCAAACACCACCCATCTGGGACTCTAAGCAGGTTCAACTAAACGCTAAGAATTATTTGCAAACCGGCTCTAGTTCTCTCTCTCTCTCTCTCTCTCTCTCTCTCTCTCTCTCTCTCTTCAGCTGTCTGGAGTTTTCTGTTACAAACAAGCCTGTTCGCTTCTAGTTTGAGCAAATAGATGAGGTTTAGATTCACATTTCAGCTGCAGCAGCCACCATAGCGCTTGTGCAGGATAAACTGTGAATGCATGATTTATTATTTTTTTTATTTTTTTTACAATAGCTACAAATGCAATAAGCACAGTCAGCGATACTGGAATGCAAACAATGGAGCGCCAGACAATATTTATGAGACCGTTTAGCAGGAAATATTACCTTGGTTGTTCCAGCGGAATTTCTCATCTGCTGAACTGTAAGAGACAAAGAAGAGGAGAGGGGTTAGAAATATGAGCAGCAACAAAACAAAAAACAAAAAAACAAAATCCTTTTGTAATAAGTTTTGTTTGTTTTGTTTGTTGTGGTGTCTCAGCAGGTCCGTTCTACACCATTATACACCATCTCCTTTTCTCACATCGGTCCTGTCAATCTCCACTCTGTCATATCTAATAATGCACAAATGCCATGAAAAAGTAAAAAATAATAGATTAAACACATATCTATGGGTTGGGAAAATTCTACAACTCTTGGTGATATGCAGTCTTTTCAAAACCAATCAGATAAATCCAAAACTGCATTGGCATCAATCTAAAAACAAGGCTGTTTTTCTTAGTTCCTGAAGGGGTTTTGGTTCCTCAAGGGTTTCACCTGACTGAAAAACAAAAAAAGATTTCAGAAGGGTTTTGTCCAAAGGTCATTGAGATATATATATTTTACATATATTCTGTATATACATAAGAGCGCTAACAGGTTGCTTAGAAAGATTAAATGTCAGTGTAAATCCGGCTGGCAGAGAATCAATGAAAAAACACAGAAAGCATAAACACAAAATGGGTATTACATATTCCATAATTTGTCGAATACACACACACACACGCACACACATACACACACATACACATATGGCGCTGGGTAATGACCACAGAACATGAAAGTGTAGAACGCCTCCTCCCATTCAAATCAATTCTGCTATAATACACAGGGAAGGGTCCAGTCGCTCCAAATAGCCCATGCTTGTTTGTTTGTTTGTTTGTTTAGGAAGTCAATAAGCCCAGTGATTAGGCTTTGTGCGATAATATCACATAGACACACACACACACATACACACGCACACACAGTAAGGGGGTAGCGGTGGATGATTTGAGCTGTGAGCCTCACAGCAGAGGAATCATAATCGGTCTGGATCTATAGCAGCTGGCAGTCAGACAGTCAGAGAGGAGTATTGAACATTTGTCAGAGAAGCCCTAACTGGAGGAAACACACCCTGACTAACAATTACCAACCGGTGGTTAGGCTGTCAGGAAGCCATTTTGCTGCCCCTTCACTTGAATTAAAAACCATTGACTGTAAATATGTTAAAATCAAGAGTGTGACATCTACTGTACTCATTTTATGTCCCTATTTCACACACACACATCCACACCTGGGAGCTGCCCAGTGCAGAGCAGCTCCACTGGAAGCAGTTGGGGGTTAATGCCGCATTCATGACATATCGGATTTACCGTAAACATGAGCTGCCGGCTGGGGAAAAACGCTTCATGTCGGCCTCCTAGCGGCGATTACAAGTAGGATATGTGGGAATCTTTAGTACGCTCTGATATCTCCCACTGGGCGTCACAAATTGCGGAAGGGTGTCATGTGTGGCGAACACAGCAGGGGAATCCACCGATGTCGGCAGTCCAAGAGGATAAAAATCCAAGTTTTCGGTTGTATCCACACAAATAAAATCAACTCTACTTACAAAAAGCGTGTGGATTCAAACTGGCCCTATTCTCAAGGCTGCTTTTCTAACCTCTAGGCTATCACCGCCTCTTATAAAAACACTGATCGAGTAACATTAAAGTGAATTATGGCACTATTTAAAAGCTATTACACAACTTAATGCCCAGGCTGATCAAAGTATATCCCAAAAATGGATGATCTAGATTTGAGAGATATTAAATGACAGGTCATATTTTAGTTTGATTGTGGAGCTGGCAGGTCTGCCTCTGAAAACTTAAAAATCCCAAAACATTAAAGTTCTCCACTTCCCAGAGTTTTATTTTGTGTCTTGAGGTCCATTCAAAGCTGTGTGTGTGGTGTCATGTACCAAAAACACTCTCAATCCATTTTTACGCGTTCCAGCATCTCTCTGAGCCTTACCGAGAACAGGCTGTTTCTGTCGCTGTGTCTTTAAGGCTCATTAATATTAACGACCCCTCTGTTCTGATTGCCTAAACATGTCAAGCAGCCCGGCAGCTACAGGTAGGGAAAACTCTCCGGTAATAAACAATGACAACTGCTCAACCGCTTTGAAAATCTATTAAATAGATCTATTATTTCTTACAAAAATGATAATGAGCGAACCTTTGTGACGCCACAAAGTTATGGAAGTCCAAACAGCTTGTTTAGAGGCTCGCTTTTCTAATATGGATTGTGTGGATTTAGTTGGATTTAGTTGGATTTAGTTGTGCGTTTTGATACTTTCACCATGTTTAGATAGACCATCCAACTCCTGTATAACCAAAGAGGCAAGGGGAGTCCTGTTTTACACCATATGGGACCTTTAAATGAAGGATTCCTATTAGATTGACTGTTGACTAGTAAGAAAAATAATGATTTATTTGAGGAAAGTAGGCATGTTCCTTGCCAGATCGTACAGTAGGTAGACACTGGCACTGGTACAGCTAAGGTTAGGCGTTCAAATCCCACTGCAGCCAGCCATATATATACAGTATATATATAAAAGAGAACTATGCACTCTTGGTACTTTGATACTCAGACACTTTGGATAAAAGCATCGGAGGTAAGTTATGTTTAGCGCTCCTCTGGCGAGCGAGCGGCACTCGACGTGAGATTTCCTGGATAGCGATATGCGTCCACTTCTGAGGGCCTGTTGAATCAAACAGCCTCGAGTGGCCGCGTTTGAAAGCATTTCGGCTCCATCTCTGCCCGGCCCGGCGGATGATCACCCACTCGTTAATAAGCTGGGGATACTCAAAGTTCGGTGATATATATATATATTACGCCTGCGGGCCTTTAGAAGTGGACTGCTCGAAAATAGAACGGGAATAAAATCCTGTGATGAAGCGCTTCGTACGAAAAAAACACAATGACATCGACTCTGACAGAATGATCGCTGGCATGAAAGTAAGACTTTTACTTCCAAAACAGCAACATTTTGAAGGTAGCATCACTTGTTTTTTTGGAAATATTGACTGATGGATGTCACATAGCAAAACTCTTTCTAATCAATATTGCGGTATGAAGCGTTTAGCATTTTGGAATGAAAGCCTTCATATCTATAACCCAAAGCCTCCACTGCAGCTACAGTACGAACACTACTCACTGCCTCTGGACACGGAACAGATGCTATTAAATCATCCCATTGATTACCTCCATTCTGCATGTGTGTGTATCTGTGTGTGTGTGTGTGTCTATGTGGTGTGTGACGGATTGCGAGGGGGATCCAAGCGGTACATGTTAATGGGACCCTCTGTCAGCGAAGCAGACTCCTCATTCATCAGGCATTATTATGCCAAACAATACACCCCCACACGCTCGCACACACACACACACACACACACACCACACACACACAGGAGGTACACACCAAAAGCAGGGGAGCGGAGAGAAGGGCAAGAGAGAGAGTGAGCGAGTGAGTGTGTTCAAGGATGGAGTGTGTTTTTATCCGACAAACACCTTTCGACGGGAGCGGGATGATGAGGATTTTTATCACTCGTCGGCCTCTGCCTGGAGTTCGGAGCGAGTGGTTTTTCCTTCGAGGGCCGGGCGGGCCGGCCCTGGCATTTGATGTTGATGATGTTGCCTCGGCGCTCTTGGAAATGGTGGAGGACAGGTAAATGCGTGCTATTTACCGATACCGGGGGATGTGATGCACGTAAGGCCGGATTCAAGGTGAGCGCTCGCACAGAAACCCAGCCGGGATCTGAAGAGAGGAAAGAGGCCGGGTGACGTTATCAAGTGGTTACAGCAAGAGGGCTGGAAGAGAACGGACTCAGGGTTTCAGTGTTCTGCCTCTGCTGAGGAAATAGAGGAAGTGGGATCCAATTTGATTACACTAGACTAGGCCAGACTAAACTAGACCAGACTAGACCAGATGACTAGGCCAGACTAGACAACACCAACCAAGACCAGACCACACGACTAGACAAGACTAGACTAGACTAGACTAGACTAGACCAGACCAGATCAGATCAGACCAGACCAGACCAGACCAGACCAGACTAAACTAGACAAGACCACACCACACCACACCACACCACACCAGACTAGACTAAATCAGATCAGATCAGATCAGACTAGACAACACCAGACCAGACCAGACCAGACTAGACTAGAGTAGACTACACTAGAGCAGATCAGACTAGACAAGACAAGACCACACCAGACCAGATCAGACTAGACTAGAGTAGACTACACTAGATCAGACTAGACTAGACTAGACTAGACTAAACCAGACCAGACCAGACCAGACTACACTAGACCAGACAAGGCTATACCAGACCAGTCTAAACACGAAGAGAAGAGAAGAGAAGAGAAGAGAAGAGAAGAGAAGAGAAGAGAAGAGAAGAGAAGAGAAGAGAAGAGAAGAGAAGGAGAACAGGACAGAACAGAATCCCATGTAATCCGAATAGACAGATGAGATCAGGCTGTAACAGAACATATTTGAGACTCAAATATGTTCTGTTATAGCCTAATCTCATCAGTAGAATGGACTAGATTATTCTAGACTAGAATGGAGTAATCCATAATCCACTGAACACAATTGAATTGGATTGTGAATCCGACTCAGGACGTGATGACTGGCTGAACAAAGAGCCCAGACTTCTCTCCTTTGCGTCTGGCGTTTGACTCCCTTACCGAGTGTAGGATTTCAGCCTTTTGCTACTTATCTATTTATCTCTCCACCACCTCCTTTCCTCCCTCCTTCCTCTTTCTCTCCCTCTCCTCCTCCTCCTCCCTCCTCTCTGCCCACACAAGCAGTCCTCGTCTTCCGGGCTACCCAGGAACATCTAATCAGACCTCGGATATCTGAAACAGCTCATTGACCCTTCGGCCGAGGAACCACGCGGAGTTAGTTTTATCCCATCGATTCTCAATGGCACGTCGATGGGATCCGACAGTATAATTAGCGAGCCGGGGGAGGGGACTAATTGACGCCGTGATCAACCCGCGCAATTCATCACTGCTAATGATACTCGTGTCCATGTGTATTTGTGTGTGTGTGTGTGCCGTAAAGCCCACTAGAGGACTTCGGGTGTCATTTAAAAAAAAACCTCCACCGCTCTCTCTTGCGTTGTTTTGTATGACGGAAGTGATTCCTTTGGTCCATAATCTGCTCTAGCCTTTGTATATTTTCACACACACTGAATATTCAAATGTTTTCTGAATAATCGACAATGAGAAAACGGACTCCACATCCCGTCTTTGTTGAAGACTTCAGCAACGGGTCTTTTCTTCCACTATGACCCAGTGCAGGGTGAAGGATGAAAGGTGCAGCTGGCCCGTCTCTACTGAATGGAACAATACAACTTATGTTATCGCAAAGTCCTAGAGATAGCATTCAGATCAATAGAAAAAGAGAGAGACAGTCCCGTACCCAAAGGATCTCAGGTTCAAAATGTCAATGAAGCCCTACTAGCTGGGATGGGGCGATAGTGTCCACCCTCCTGTCAGCCGACTCACATATTCAGTTGATCCCCAATGTAGTCGTCCATACTGGGGCTCCACTCAAGAAAAAAAAACAACTGATGAAGAAGTATGAGGTGGCGGTGCGTTCCCAATAGGAAGCAGTAGCACAAGACGCTCAAATGGGACAAAACCAGCAAACCCTGAGGAAGACTCTGGGAAATGTCGGCTGTGTTTAGGCTCTATTTAAAATCGACTTGAGCCTCATTTTTACGTCCCTGCATTTGCTTCCCTGTTTGAGTGCTACCTTTGAAATGACCAATGATCAAGGTAACTTTAAAAAATATGGCAAGGGAATGTCATTCATTGCTGATCCCTAATGTACTCATGAAATCACCCGACCCAAACCTCTATCTGCTTCCTTCTTGCAAATCACTCTGGATGAGAGCATCAGCTAAAAACCTAAAACTCAAATATAGCTAGATAGACAGACAATAATATAGGACTTCAAAAACTTCTGCTCCTTCAAAAAATTGGGTCAATTATGTGACACCGTGCTTATTATTGTTTTGCACTGGCCTGTGCCATTTTGAAATTGACTATATGACAGATCTTTACAATCAAAGGGACTATACATAAGGGGGCGATGTGAGCTATAATTCAAATCAAGTGAGTGGCAAGTTGGATCAAAGCTGCCTATTGCAATACTTGAGACTTGCTACGACAATTTCACTAAAAAGCACCATTTGGTAAATTACCGTCATAATGCTGTTACTTGCAGTTGGATAAGAATACAGACGGGAAGTAATGCTCGGTAATTTCAAATAATGATTTCCTGCTGTTGTACATTCTGACCTCGTATTTCCAGCCACTTGGACTCTCCACTTTGAAGTGTGCATTTGGCTATTTGGTACCATTTCTAGAGAGAAAAAAAAATAGGTGATGTTGCAAATCGAGCCCCCTGTTCTCTAACCATCACTTCTCACTGCGCGCACTCTCCGCTGGGGGAGAGACAGAGAAAGAGTGGCCCGCTGCGTACAGAGACAGAAAAAGGACAGAATAGAAAGGGATAGGGGGAAGAGAGAGAGAGAGAGAGATAGAGAGAGATAAAGTAGGAATATGATACACAAACAGAGAGAGAGATAGAGAGGTATAAGGACAGAGAGAGAAGGAGAGAGTGGGAATATAATACAAAGATAGAGGGGGAAACAAAGGAGGGAAAGAGAGGGAGGGAGACAAAAAGGGGGAGAGAGCAGGGGAGAGTCGGAATATGATACAGAGAGAGATGGAGAGAGAGAAGGAGACAGATCTGCTAAATCCAATGAGGGGGGCTTAAAAGAGCGAACGCCAGAGATAGCAATGAAAATCCGGTCATTTTATCCACCCAATAAACACATTCTGAACCCAGCACATATAATCCATCTATTTCCATGCCCCGCATATTATCTCTTATCTATGCTGACCACAATGGCCGGTCCTTTTGTATGGAGTGCTGTTAGATAATAGAGCCACCCAAAAAGGGAAAAAAAAAAAAAAAACAAAGAAAGAAAGGAGAGCAAAGTGCTTTTTATGTTTCTGAACCCACCAAACAATACTGCTGCCATTCCACACCTTCCTGCATTGCTTATGTTTATGCTCATTAAAGCTAAGGCTGCATATCCATAGTTTCCTATAGTTTGGAGAGGCCTGCATCATTCAAATCAAGTAGGGATGAGACGATATATCGAAATTCAATATATCGCGATACAAAAATGTATCAACAATATGTATGGTGAGGCAGAAAAATGAATCGTGATATTAGCTCCATTTTATTCTGCTGTAGTAATCACAAATGAGACACTTGACCATCACAATTTCACAAGCTCTCCATCCAAATAATATTATTTGCTCTTTGTAATGACATTTTTACATAGTTGTTTACATTCTAGCAAGCCAATGCCATTGCTAGAAAGATTTGTGGCTCAGAAATAAACATGATTCTGCACAGTCATGCTTTGTTGCCATTGAACTTTTATTTATTACATTGTATCGTGGTTGTATTGAATCGTGAACCCCATATCACGTATTGAATTGTATCATTAGATAAGCATATGGTCACCTACCAACACTACGTAGGCCCTCAAATGACTGATTACATTGCACTTATCAAGTGTCAGCCTAAAAAATAATTCAAAGTGTAATATGCTCAGGTTCCTCCTCACCCTTGGAAAAAAAACATAGCATAGACTCACTTTCTTATTCTCAAGAGCCTCATCGATATTCATTCTCTCCCTTTCTTTGTCCATCAATCTCTGCTGCTTGGCCTCGGATCTCTCCGCTCCGGCCTCTCGATTCCTCCACTCAGACAACTAATCTGATACTAAAATTCAATTGTAACACCAAATGAGGTAGATGGATGGGCTATTATGTTGCTGGACATTTTAGATAAATGTCAATGATGTTTGAGGACCAAAGCCTGGCTTATAGCATTGTATCTAGCGTTACATCTTTGCCATTGCCTTGTAAGTTGCAGGTTCAGTTGATGGACACACACTCTCGGTTTTTAATGGGCGGGAGTGTGCCATGAAAATTTGGTGTGTACGGTCGCTTTTGATGTAGTGCACAATTTTCTGGGACCCACTTTTGCTCTAGGCGGCCAAGTTTCACCTAATAGAGAAAAGTTATCTATTGCTTCTTAAAGATATAGACCCAGCTTTGGTTAAGCTCTGTTAGAATTGATAAGCTCTGGATATGCATTTCTATGCAGTTAACATCAAATAGTCGTCATATACAGGCAGCATTTTGAGCAAAAGTAGTAGCAAAGCGGGACCAACAGTATTTCTTCATGATACTTTTGTATTTTGGTACATACTTGGTAGATACTTTCATCTAAATTACCTTAAAGCACCATGAGGACATACACTGTTTAGCATGGATGGCCTCAGTGGGAGTCAGACCCCTAACTGTGGCCCATTCAGCTATACAGGACCACATCGTTTCATCCACCTTGACTGTGTTTGCCAATCCTCATTACTTTTTGCAGGCTACATTACCCAGCATCAAGCTGCCCACGTATCAACACCCTTGCTCCTCGGCCAATGGCGGACATTTTCATTATTATTTACTCAAGTTTTCCGCATGTATATTCCATATTCCATTTACAATAAACCCAGATAAGCGCAAATCCCGTTTATGAGAAACCCGAATGTGATTGCTGGGAAATGCTGATAATAGCCAGAATGCTAAGAAGAAAATACCTTCTACCTTTTATTCTTAGCAGCCTGTGTAAACTGTTTCTATGGTAATAATCAGAAAATTATGTTTGTTCATGACCTTAACTAGGGTACGAGCTAGTATCCTGAATGCTCTGTGCATGTCCACATGCTCAGCTTTGGGAAATAGCAGGGAGCCTCTTTGCTACAGCAGGCAGCATGTTAATGTCACAACTTTTCCCTACAGTGGGAATGATAGGAGGAGCACGCCTGTCAGACTCTCCGGGGAAACTGCCACAAAATGCAACACAAAACAGCCAGTATAGCGAGTTGAAATGACTTCAAAGAGAGCTATAATTCAATGGCTGATGCCCAACGGGAACAGGAGCACTCGATGACTGCGGTGTAGCTTGGCGGCAAGCCACATAAACAGTGACTCCTACAGTAGATACAGGGCTAGCTGCAAGTGGAGTGGTGTAAACTAAAATAAATCTTTTGTCCATCCTACAGCTACCTAGGGAGGCTTGTATTTACACAGTGGTAGCCATGTCAGACATCCACCATCATGTATTGATCCGGCATCGGGTCTTTAGAGGCTCTCGCTCTCTCTCAAATGTTGTCAGGTTGAACTGAAAAGGCGTTCAATACCATATAACTTCAGACCATCCCTTACACTTGACAGCTGGAAAGAGAAAAATTGGAATTGGATTCGAAGAAGGAAGAAAACAATGCAGCAAGCGTCTGTTTGACTGCATAAAGCCAGTGGTTATACGCAATGGCTAAACCTGTAAAGTGTCTCGGGATGAGAATGCTAATTGGAGACCGATTCGGAGCCATAGCTAAATTCGTATGGAACACGGAACATGACGGATGAGCCTCGGTCAGCACTCCTATTCTCGGAAGCCTGATACGGGTCCAGCGGGAATAACAAGACAGCTATAACCTGAAACCTATCCCTCTCATTTCAGACCCTGGGAGAATACAGATAAACGCACAACCCGACCACAGGAGGAGGTATATGCTGAGTCGAGGGACGGAACTATTATTGAGACGGGATGCCAGCATGAATATCCCGCTAGCATAGTCGGACAGCCAATCAGGCAGCCGGGGGGAAAAAAAAACCCCGGCACATCCCTAGACGGCTATTGTGGACCTTTAATTACAGTCTAAGCTAGGAGATGGAGGACCCCGGTGTACTCTGTAACTATGTGCTTTATCTTGCCCGGTCAGCCGAGTTTTACCTAATTATGCATTATGTTGGAACAATAGGAGGCGGTGGTTGCTTTGTGCGGGTACTATCTGGTTTGGCTGTATCTCGTATCTCTAGGGAGGAGAGGACTCAACAGGTTTAAAATGCCACGAGGCTCAGGAGACGGCGAGAACGTTTGCACTCACTGAATGCCGATGCGGTACGTAACGCATTACAGGAGTGGTGTGGTGAGTAGGGAGGCCGTCCGTCAACTGGACCTGGGTTCAAACCCTTCAACTGGACCTGGGTTCAAACCCTTCAACTGGACCCAGAGTCAAGCAAAATGTCGGTAAATATCCGCCCTAGGGATTCAGCGTCTTTGACCAAGACACTGAATCCCTACCAGCTGCTGTTCTTGATGTTAAACTTCACCTCTTTAAATTGAACCACAAAAGTGAATTCGGTCTGGCCCACAAAAGCAGTGGAAAGCAGCAGACTCCAATCAACATTCAAAATAGCATCTAACCGGATGCGTGACGCTGCGTCCGGCTGTGACCCATCGTATTTTTAGTGAAATTTAGTTCCTTTTTAATAAAAGGCTCAGCGGGGAGTCGCCAATCTTGAGCTAGGACAGTGAAGGTGAATGGGGAAGGGGGGTGAGCCTAGTCCCAGTCTGCTGTACAGGAATTCTGGCAAAGACCGGCGCTTCATTTCCTTCCCCTCTGCCATCTAGAGAGAGAGAACCATGCGACCCTTTGAAGCGAGTGATTAAAGCACAGCGGGACGAGGCGCAGCTCGCCACCGCAGCCACTCCGTCCGCGCGGTCCAAACAAATGGAGTGACAGAGGGAGAGAGAGAGGGAGAGACAGACAGAGAGAGAGAGAGAGAGAGAGGGAAGCAGAAGTCTCCTGTGACCCACTAAATTGGTCAGATTGACTTCCTAGTCTGCCAATGTGGGAGGCGGCCATTTTGACTCGGGGCCAGGAGTTAAACGAGAGCCGAGGAGGAAGACATGTTGGTTCTCCACGTGGGATCGGCCAAATCTTTCCAGAAACCATCCTGCGAGTTGGCCGGGGACAGATAACATCCCTAGCGGTGTCTGTATATGCATCTCTTTTGGCAGATTGATAATCCACGTGTCAAAATTTCTCCAACCTCCGCCAATCCGTCCGCTTTTTTCAAACGGAGAGACGGAAATTATTCTTGACAAACGTGATCGGCCGCGATGCGTCTCTGTTCCGTTCTGTTCGGAGCGGGTCCTTCCGCAGGACTACAAAGAGTCTCAGGGAGTGGCGCTTCAGGATTTCACAGTGTGGCGCGATCAGTCATCTCTTCAGCTGAGCGCCATGCAAACAAAAGCTGATGTGTACTGACTTCAGTAGGGCAACGCTCTCCCCATCTCCTGCCGCATTCCAGTTATCAAGGGCCAAAATATTGAGCCTGTCAAGAGCTATAAATAAGCGGGACTGTCAATAGACAAAACCTCCCTTTGGGAAAGCTGTTCAGAGGCCATTTATTAAAAACAAAAAAAAACAAAAAAAAGACGGCAGCGCTTTTCTTTCCCGCAGAAATTGAGTTTTTTTTTCCCTGTAATGGGCCTGGACTATTTCAACTGTAACAAATCACTCATATAATGCAAGCCGACACACTCTCTCATCGGCTGGTTTCGGAATCAAAAAAAAAGGAGACTTCAAGGGAAGATGAAAAATGTTTCCCCGGCTACTGCAGCGAAGCGCATAAGTTTACCTGCGACCGTTCTGTAAGACTCAAAGGACATTTGTGTCCCCCGGTGCCGCGGAGCCGTTCCCTGGACAAGCTCTCCGAGGGAAACTGATACGTGATATAGACTTAGTGCCAAAACATTGTGTTTAGTTCAGACACTGGGGCATTAGTGATAGTGTGCTGTGTTTTTTTTGTTTTTTTCCCGGGCCAGATTGACAAGCCAAAGCTGGGGCCGTCTACTCCAGCTGGCTACTAGGGCTGATGTAATGTCAAATCAATTAGCTGGCTTTGGACTTGGCCTATAGCATCACACACACACACACACACACACACAACTCAAAAGAACATAAACACACACGCTCATGTGTATCTACACACATTCACTACACATACACACACACCCTCTATTAGAAGCTGTGTGCCAGGTCCCCTTATCGGCATTGATCGGTCCAGCCAAGCCATTTTACTGGATGGCAGACCTCCAGAGCTAAATTTAGGACAACATCAGTTTGGAGCCAAAATGGCCGACTATCGACTGGTTCCCCATTCTCAATACCATTGTGCTGCTGCGACTGCACAGGTGTGGCTGGCTGCGAGGTTGCCATGAGCCCATTAAAGAAATTAGCTAAGTTGATTAAGTTTTTCTGAACACAGTCCATCTCATACGGTGGTGTATGATTTTATCCACCGGTGTCACAGTCCAAATGAGCTTCAGGTGGTCAGTGTGTGAATCAGGCTGGAAATAATACACGTATTATTTTCCATCTTGGGTGAGTCAGATACAAAGATTACTAGCCCATCAGGCCAGTGAGATTTGCTAAGATGTGAATAGACTGAATTTAGTTAAGAGCAACTAACTAAATGTGATCCACCGAATTTCATTGCTGCTATGTCACACTGACAGTGACAAGCACTTCACCTTTAAAGAAAAAGGCCATTAGAGGGGTGGAGGTGGGTTAGGTGACACCGGGCTCGTCACTGCTTCAGCCGGCCTATCGGAACTCTGCCCTGTTGCCATAGTGACAATGCTCCAAGCTGAGGCGTCAGACAGGCAGGCGGCTCTGTAGCTCGCTGACAGATTTAGACAACATAAACTTTCATTTCGCTTTCATCCCTGCCTGTTTATCTGTTTGTTAGCAAGATGTCTGGCCGAAATCCGGTGGACAGATAACCCTTGGCCCAGGCGATTATCGCTTTTAGCCAGAAATATTATGCTGCGTTCAAGTTCTGATGGGAAAGTCCGACATCCCGGACTTCTAAGTCGGTTGGTAAACAGCGCTCCATTCAAGTGCCGTTTTCAAGTGCTCCTGGTAAATAAACAAGAAGAAACCCGGAAGATAAACAAGATTTATCTTCTGGTTTGTTTGAAGTTCAGGCTGCAACTTTGCAAGTTGGAGGATTGTTCAGCATTGGTGGATGTTTGCCCTCTTCCAAGTGCTTTGTAGTTTACCTTGATAAATTTTAACATTACATTACTTATACTGATCTAATAAAATATTAATGAAAATACGGCATACAAAAGAGCACAAACTTGTGATTTTTATACATGTATATAACTTTAGAGCATGGTCTGAATTATTCATCATTACATTATCTATAGTAATTTGTCCAGGCTAGTAGAAATGTCAGCCCAAAATGCTTAATTTCCACGCCTGTTTCAATTGGAAGGAGTCAGTTGTTAATCCTACTTTGTGTTGTAAACCAATGATTGCTATCAAGGCAAATGTTCAAACAGTTTGTGTGGTCAGTGGGGCTTTACATTCACAAATGGCAAAGATAAAACTGGGAGTGTTCAGTCATGTCAAAGTTGCAGTAGACTTTACAGCATTGCTGCTTCACTGGAGAACAAGTAAAGCAGCAATGCTGTAAAGTCAACATAACATCTACTTTTGCACCTTGTCATTGAGCTCTAGCTTTTACAAAATTACAATACTTGGCTTAAAGGAGGGTGCTATAGAAAAAAACTGAAAACACTGAACAAGCATTATGTCCAGTCTTGTTTGAGCTCCTGTCTGTACATATCTGCAATTGGTCATGAGAAAGACATTTCTGGTAAAGACCTATAACCTCATCTCAGTGCATTTTAGATAAAGACTTGCATCCCACATAAAAAATGGAGTAGCTGTAAGCTTGTATATTCACACTGAAACAAGGTCAGAAATGAACAGCGGCTCGGGGCAAAAATGCCCTTGAAAGTTCATAAAATGCCAGTGGAATTAGACGTGAGGGGGTAAAAAATGTCCCCGATAACTGCATTCACTTTGTTCCCATTGAGTTGTCAACTATTCACACGTGAATGCGTGTCCCCTGTGGGCTACCGTAGGTGATTCGTGGGAGCCTGTATGACCAGAGCACGCAGCCTGAAACAGTGTTGGCACCGCGCAGCCGGCAGTAGAAGAAAACGCTGACCCCACACAAACCACTGCATCAACAAAAAATAAAACAGCCAATATGCTATAAAAGTCAACAATTGAGGGGTGGAAGATGGACCGGTTGGGGGCAGAGAGGGGGAAACGGCACCATCCTCTCCTGTAAGGCCCGCTTGTATATTTGCATTTTATACGCAATGCAAATGTGTTTTTTCATAGTTCAATAAAAATGCCCGCCAAAAGGACAAAAATGCCCCTAAAATCAGATCAAGGGGTCAAAAATGTCCCCTGAAAATGTCTAACCCTGCACTGAAACAACATTAAACATTTTTACCCAGATACTGTAGTTAAGCTTGTGTGCTTCAGCCATAACAGGCGTCTTTGTCAGCAAGTCAGCATGAATGTGTATTTGTGTGTTTATGTGCATGCGTGTTTGTGTGCAATATCTGTATGTGTGTGTGCGTGCGTGTGGACTAAGAAGGTTTTCATCGGAGCTTAACTGTGACAGTCCTGTCTCCATTCCGTTGGCAGATCAATAATATACTCGCAGATGACTGTACCAACACTGGGAGCCAGTTAGCCTGCATGCACACACACACACACACACACACACACACACACACACACACACACACACACAGACACAGACACCCACCCCCGAGTGTGACAGACACAGCCTGTCTGTGACGGTAGAGGATATTAGGCTTATTAAGAGTGTCTGGGTCTCCAAGTGACTCATGCTAACTCGGTGTGCATTTGTGTTTGCAGGGTGGGGGTAAAAGGGCTTAACATGGGAAAACATCTCCTCTCCTCTCCCTCCCTCCCTCCCTCCCTCCCTCCCTCGCTGTTGTTGTTCCCTCACACCCTCGCTCTCCTTCTCTCGTCTCCTTACTTTGCATCCTTCCTTCCCTCTCCTCTTTTCAAGCCTCCTTTGTCCGCTCCTCTCTCGTTTCCCCTCAGCCTTTCCTCGCCCAGGATTCCTTCACATTTCCTTTCAAAATTTTCAGAATGGCAGACTTTTTCAGACCTTAATTTCAGCATTTGGAAGATTTTAGCTGTATTGGATGCTGACAGTGGATGAGTGACATGAATGTCAACAAGGCTGCACCACACTGTAGCTGAAAAGTATTCCTCACTATAACTGATCAAGGGCAGAAAGAGTGCATCGTAGCCTACTCAAGTATAGGCCTACTGTTATTTTGCTGCAAATGTACCTCAGTAGAAGTAAAATTACTGGTGTAAAAATGTTATTAACTAAAATAAAAATGAAAAGTATCGAATTTAAATTGTACTAACAGTAAAAGTTACCGAGTTACTTTAATAAAAAAAGACACTGTTGCATATCTTTCCAATGCAATGCAAAATGGATGAGGACAGAGTTCAATATGTGGTTACAAACATGTTATTATAAACTAATTTGAGTGTGATAAAAATAAGATTTGGAAAGGAATGTAATAATTAAATCTGTGATAAACTGAAAACGCCCTTGTTAATAACGTTACATTGATGCTTGTTTTGCTATTAGCTATCCAACTAGCTAGCAAGCTAGACAACAAACCAATACACTGTAGCTGGATAGATAGCTTTTTGGCTAATGTTAACTGAACTACTATCATGGACAAATTTGACCATTTCATGTTACAGTTTAGCTAGCTGTAGTAACAGTACAGTAGTTGTTAACAGTAACAGTAGTATCTCATGCTTTAGCAGGTTTGATACAAATAATGCAATTTCTGGCTAGTTTCTGATGCAGTGCTTATATATGGAGAGCATACAAAAGCCTAGTTTAGTCAAAACCTACTTCAGTAAAAGTAAAATTAGGCTACTGACTCTAAAAAAAATAGCTCAAAAAAGTATAATTACGACAACATGTGTACAACTATTTTTATTCTTCCACCCTTGTAACTGAAATCACAAATATATGAAATTGCAGTGTGTCTATCACTCTAAAAGTCATTGTCGTATGTTTTTCTGGAACAAACGACAGTACTTTTCCATACTTTTCCAGACATTTTTCTGCAATACCCAAACTTTTGAAGACCTGGAAATCAAATTAATTGTTCATACTTTTCTATACTTTCCAGATTTATCTAGGAACCCTGCTGTCCTTCCCTATCCCGTCTCCTCTGCTTTCGTCTTTGTTTCTCCTTCCCATCCTGTCTTGCTCTCCTCTTCATCGGACCCTGTCCCTTCACCTGATCAATAGGGGAGAGCCCTGTATGGATCACACCATATGCTGACCTTCTCCCTTTTCCACCTCTTCCACCTCCTCCTCCTCCTCCAACTCATCCTTCTCCTCTCTCCTCACTCACTTACCGGGATCAATAGGTGGAGTGCTGTATGGATTTGGATTTAAAATGTAACTTGCACCCACCGTCTTATTTCCTCTCCCTCCCTTCCTTTTGCCCCTGTCACTAAAACAGATCAATGGGAAGAACACGTGAATGAATCCGCCACTGTCTCCATCGCCGTCGCCACAGTCATCATTACCACTGAACCAGTAGAAGAAGAAGACTGCGGTTTTACTGGGCAGATCTCAGATGTGAATGTGAAGCAGGGCGTTAACGGAAAACAGCGTGCGCGCACACCTCCTCTGGATCAATAAAGGCTTAAAAATAATCATCCTCATCATCTTCAATAAACAGCACCATCATTGTCATTACATTGCCATCCTTCTTGACATAAAAGGTGAAACAGAGCGACACAGATATGGACTTAGATACCTAAAAGAGGGTGGAGAAAAAGAGAGATAAGGATGAAGTGTTGTGTGCGAGCGAGAATAGCATTGAGAGTGAGCCGCTCAATATCAAACCGCTCCGATATAAAAGAAAAATAAAGGCAAATTGAATGCAATACGATCACAGTTTATTCCTCAACACAGAGTGCACCGCTACCCAATGATCGCACACCAACGCGCGCTTCGCCCATATCGATATATTTCTTTCTCTATCAAGGCTTTCAGAGCATTTTCAGCTATTCAGAATACAAGCCGGTTCACCCGAGCCGCACTCCACATCCAGGGACATTGGCTTAGAGGTACTGGCCTTTAACTAAAAGCCTGTCTGCATTTCATCCAGGCATAAGGATGCCATAGCCATTCAGAGCGCTGGCATTTAGAGAGCGGCGTGTAATGTGATTCCAGATGATGCAGTTCATAGGCATGATGGAAAGAGGACTGAAAAATGTCTGCTAAAAAAGAAAAACTGAGACAAATTAAAAAAAAAAAAATATTGACGCCACCCAACACACAAGAAAAAGTTCATTAAAGTGATTGAAATCATTAGAATTGCATCATGTCTTGAAAGTGCATGCATCGCTGTAAAATATAGCCAAAAATTAGAGTCATCATGGCTGTTGAAACATAATCTGTGTGGTTTGTTCTCCTTAAAAACAGAACTGTTTTCTCTGTAGCTTTTGTCTTTTACAACCACAACAATATGTGAAATTAATAAATAACAATTTTATGATTAGCACGACGGAGCGCTACACACGTCTCCTGTGATGATAGGGCGGAACCAAAATGTGTTGAGAAACATACAAGTGACACGGTGCCTTTCGTAGCATGCGGAAAAAACAGGAAAATATGATCAGCACTCACTAATCATTAGTCATGGTCTCATGGCTAAATGGACGCATTTTGAGCAGTTTGCTTCCAAAATGAAATGTTTGAAAAAAAGGTGACACCTACTCTTACAAAATGATGGATCGCACAAATTTAAAAGAAATTACAGTCTTTAACTTAAGTCCTTTGTTGACAAAATAATAACAGGTTATAGACTGGATCCTCCATATTTTAGACATATTGAATGATGAACTTCAGGTAATCTCATTCCTGTCAGGAGCTTCAGACATCCCACTGTTCTGTTTGAATTCACACACTTTATATTTCATAAGAGCTTCCCGATTGTGCCGGTCGCTTGTAAGGCACGGGCTACAATTAATCCACAATTTCCCACATTCTGCAGTGATCTTCAAACAAACAGGCTACCTATCACACATGCTCATCGTATAATAGGGTGACATTAAACTACAGTTGGAGTGACGTTGATGGCAAAACTACCACACAAAATCAATAAATCAGCCAATGCACCAGACTGCCTCCCTTTCCTTCTTTCTCTGTCTCTATCTCTTCCCTGGTGCTCTCCTCTCTTGTCAAAGTCTATCACTCTTGCTCACCTTCACCAATGTATTGTCAAGAAGAAGAGATCAACTCTACAGCTATGTTCTGGTAGGTTAGCTGTCTTTCAGTATCATGTTAGCCTGTTAGCCAAAATGTTTCGTTAGCATCGCCCGAACTTGATCAAATCCACACCTACGCAAAACTGCTTTACTTGCTCAATGTAGCTGTAACTATAACATTCGCCAGCAAAAACATTTTTTTTGTCACGCATAGATTAAACACATTAGCAAGGCTGTAACATGGGGCGAGCAAGTATCACTCAATATGAGGTGAGAGAGCACTGTTTGATGTTAGGAGTCAAGTGTCTGATGACTCACTGACCTGAATTTGGCTCCTGATGCCACCATCTTGCACTGTGGGGAAAAGGTGCTATGTGGAACCATAAGGGATTCTTTGAAGTGCCTCCATAGGGGCATAAAAGTCTATTGAGGGAAGCCTTCCTTTTCAAGAGTTTTTCAAGTGGAAGAAGAAAAAACAAAGCAGGAAATAGTCTCAGTAGAACCACACACCCCTGCAAAGAACTCTTTTGGAACTCTTTGCTAAGAATGTAGGCAGGGGCCCTTTTAGAGCAGTGGTTCTAAACCCCCAGGGGGTCCTGAGATACATTTTAGGGGGGTCACGAAATGATTTATAGGATAGGGGAAAAAAACAATTTCTACTATACAAATTTATTATCATGTCTATTATAACCCTAACCCTAACCCTTTTCTCAAATTTTTTTGCCTTTTTCTTGTGAAATACCGAATACTTTTCAGCCTCTTGAACTCTGATAACTGAAAGAAGCTGAAAAAAGAAAATCATTCTTTGTATCATTCTTTCTCTATGCCCTTCTGTAACGGGGGGTCGTTTTAAGGGTTCACGAGCCAAAAAGGCGGAGAACCCTCTGGTTTTAGAGGGCAGGTGCTCGAACGGAAAAAAAAGGGCACAACGCACGACCCGACAAAACGCTCGAAGGCAAGGCGAGAGGGTCACGGCAAAATGTTTTGGAGGTTCAAAGTCAAGGAGGGCACTTCTCGCAATCGGGCAGATGCTCAAGCTACCCTCACCCTAGCCCCCCGAGCGTCGAGGAGAAGCGGAGGGGGAGCCGAGCTTTACCGAGAGACCGAGCTGGCAGCCGAGCGCCCTGACAGCTTCTGGGTAATGGGCGCTCGCTGGGCCCGCTAGACGGCTCGCTCTCCGCCCGCCAGACAAAGCCGGCGGTGAGCCTCGCCGGGCGCCGCGGTGAACAGCCAACGCTCGGCAGCCGTGCATCCGATCGCCAGACAAAAAAAAAAAACGCCGCACAAAGAGGCAGGCGGACAAATGGCCCGTCCCCGGGAGGTTCGCTAATCCTCGGGCCGGGCCGGCGTGGAGCGGGCCGCCACGGTGCCACCGGAGCACCGCTATCCGTTTACCGGGTGTGTACTCGCGGTCAGGGGTCCTCTTGGATGATTAGATAAAACGGACGGCAGCCAGGGAGAAGGTACGCGGTAAGCCAAGGGAGGGGAGATAGAGAGAGAGAGAAAGCCAGAAAAACAAAAGAGAGAGCGATACCACTCTTGTGTTGCTTGGGCGTTTTCAACCTGGTCCGTTTCCTTCCTTTCCTTTCCTTTCCTTTCCCGTTGCATTCAAGCATTGGTTCGGTAATTTCAAGCAAACCAAAATTAATCAGATAGAGATAATTAGATAGAAAGAAAGAGAGAGAGAGAGAGAGAGAGAGAGAGAGAGACAAGAACAGAGAGGAAAAGATGTGCTTTCAACCCTATACTTTGTCCGTTTTGGTCCATATCAGGTTACTCTGTTGCACTGGTTGGGTTACGTTTCCCACGCCAAAATTCCAAGCTAGCTGTGATATATCAACATAAGCCACACGGGAGCAGTCATTCGCCTCATTGGTCAGATATCTGATGCGGGAACACAGTGCCCAGCGCTTCCTATAGCAGGAAGGGATCACAGTCAGATCACGTTCTCCCTCTTAACGAAGCGCTCCAGGGTTGGTTTAGACCAGGCTCTCGACAAGTTCCGGGCCTGATTGTTTTGGTCCGCGGCCAAGGGCAATTGCTGTGTTTTCACATGTACAAAACGAACCCAACTAAGGGGAGGGAAAACTGCTGCAGGGTTCGAAATAACTGCTCTAAACCAAGTCGGTGTGTTTAAAGTGGAAACTGTACTGCTCTGTTTCCCGGTTTTGCCCAAAAACAAGAGTTTAGAACTTGAGAGTCTAGAAAGGACGGAAGGAGGGATGCAGAGTTTTACAAAAAGAATGCGAAAACAAGAGAGAAAGTGAGAGAACCGAAGATACAAAAGAGAATGGGAGGGAAAGAGAATAACAAAAGGAGAGGAGGAGGAGAAGGAGAGGAAGAGGCTTGCCCTCAGGCAGAAAACAGCAGTTTCCTCAGCTGAGGTGATAGCTGGCTTGAAAAAAAAAAAAAAAAGCACAGGTGGTGTCGGGGCAACTTTAGAACGACAGCTCAGGAACTACGCTACTTTAGCTGTTTAATTTCCCTAATGCACACCGGTTGTGAGATATGTGGAGCGCTTGTTTCACACGTCGCCGACGACAATGAAATATTGAGCGCAACAAAAGAATAAATAGTGACTACAGCTGCAGACCATTCGTTTTTTAAGTGTGGTTTCACAGCGGCTTCGACTTCAATGACAACAGGGAGGGAATGTGGGCTGGTAAAAAAAAAAGTGACGGACGAGCAAACTCAAGCGTATAGAACAGAATAGAATAGATGATCCCTTGTAACTCTTAAATCCGCCTCAATAGTGAATAAAAACTCACTCCACCCTCTTAAGCTCTGAGTGATTAGATAAGACCATAGAATAGAATAGCACTTGTTATGCTGAAGTCCACCTCAAGGGTGAATAAAACTAAAACTCACCCGCTCAAACTCTGATTTGAACTGAATCGCAGTGCTTTATCGAGTATAACCCACAAACAAAATCGCAGTAGATTATCTTGCCATCCTGTTGAACAATTCTTCTGCTCTTATCCATCTTTGAGGCAGAAGATAAGGCCCATGCGAAGCATCGAACAGGCTCTTTGAGGTTTTAAATGTGTGACAAACTTAACTCAAACAAAAATGTGGAGCGGAACAGGCCCTTTAACTGATGAGGCAACATATGTCGCACTTTTCTTTCAGCAGATAAAGCCCTTGTCTCTGTTTGACTGACACACACACACACACACACACACACACACACAGAGCGGAGTGATGAAGCAGCAGCATATGCCACGGCAGACACTGTGACCTGTGGTGACTGATTAAGACTGGAAACAAAAGGCAGCGCTGAGGAACTCATTAGCACCTCTGAAGGTCTTTATCCTCCACAATGCAGCACAACAGGAGCGGATTCCTTAACAACCGACACCCCCACATCTTCAGGGCTCCAATTACATCCATTCATGTAATCCAACTTTCTTACAGATTGTAGCCTGACTATCTGGAGACAGCATTGTTTCAGTTATTTCATTCACCTTTATAATGAAGTTGTCGAATCCATATATTAAAGAAAGCCACCTGTTAAGGACTTCTAACTCGTTCTAACTCTTCTAGCTTGAAAGCCACTGGAAACTTTGAAACATGTTTAAGTTCTGGGGCTTAAAAAAACAAACCCTAACGTAAGGCAAAGAATCAATATTGTGGCTTGAAGAAAAGTTTTGCCAAAGCTTGGATTATATTTTCTCTCTCCTCACCCTTTTTTTTCAGTCCAAGGTTAAAGCAGGACACGCTCATGAAAGGCCACCCTGAACACAGCGAAGCAGTGTTCACACCCCTTTTTGTTTTGCCGCTTGCTATCTAGCCCAGCCATCAGCCACGGTGTCTGGCAACTCCACGCGCTATTGTGCAGTCCACTGGTTCTACTATATCTACTTTTCCTCGCTCCGCGAACCTGCGATGCCATCGGGATGCAGAAACTGGAGCTGCTCCGTAGGGAATGAAA
This sequence comes from Centroberyx affinis, assembly GCF_046629955.1. Taxonomy (NCBI): domain Eukaryota; kingdom Metazoa; phylum Chordata; class Actinopteri; order Beryciformes; family Berycidae; genus Centroberyx; species Centroberyx affinis. The sequence goes on along the minus strand of NW_027281155.1, from coordinate 60,753 downwards.
AGACAGTGAGGGTGTCTGTGTCACCGAATCGGCCTCCTCTTCCTTTTCTGAGCAGCAGCTCCAGATTTTACATCTTCACGACGCTACAGATGCAAGTCGAAACTGTCTTTAGATAAAATCATCCACCAAATGGCATATTTAATGCGTTTCTGAATTTTGGAGTGAGCACCGACTGAACTCAAATTGAGTGGCGTTCCTTTTTAGTAGAGCACACTGAGATCTTACTATCAACAAATGTACTATTTTTTTGGGAACTTTACAATTCATTTTTATGTACATAGATCAAAGCGTAGTCCAGGATAGTTCGACATCATAAGGAAACAGCATTTTGATGGTGTATTGCTTCTGTAATTCAAGGCATTTCTGGTTGAAACAGGATGTTGGACCAGAACAGAACTGAAAGTGAAAAGACCTTATTCACACGGCAGCCATTTTGAACACTCGAGGTGGGAAATTCTACCTGGAAGATCTAGCGTTACTTCAACACATAAAGGACTTCAGATAGACAAACCGTTACCAGATTAGCTAGCAACATCGACAACAACTGCCTGAATTTAGCACGAAGTTAGCTAGTTAGCTCACTAGTTAGTTAGCTACTAGCTAGCTGCCTAGACTAGACTCTGGTAGATAACGGGCCAAATACATTAAAATGTGAACCGATATCCCTCTGATTCTTGAGATACATTTATTTCTGATATGTTTTTCTGTGTGAATCTGTGGTGTAGAGCAGCTGGACCTGCTCAGGTAGAGTTTCCCACCCTGAGTGTTCAAAATGGCCACCATGTGAAAAGGTCAACATGGTGAAGCTAGGTGTACATTATGATATGGACAAGGTGAAAAAATTACTTTTTCACCTTACTTCTCATTTCATCTAAACTATATTTCAATTCCATTACGCCAGTGCTCCTTTAACTGTTTCTTCATCCAAAAATGGGTTGCAGATGCTGTTGGATCCCCACTCCACATGACAAGACTGCTAGCATATTTTAATAAGCCTGGGTCCCAGGATGACACTAAATATACTCTGTCTGGGTCCTGGGCTGGATATTTTAAGAGCTCCCACTATACATGGTACATATATGATACTCAAATATTCAACCTCAGACATTGCTGAGGGAGTCTTGAAGGTCTTTTACACCCCTAACTAGCAAACATTGGGACTGTACATTCATTCTTCTACGAATTCCTTCAGTAAGCATACAGGGCAACATCACTGTGGGTATAATAGTGGACAATAAGGAACAAAAATATACTGTAAAACTATACTGTTAGTCATAAATGTTGAATGTACATGTAAAGTGATACTTACTGTCTACTGTAGTACTGTATGCCTTGCACTTTGCGCTGTATGTGAAGTGCTGCTGTCCTGTTGTGTGCCAGTATGCACCGTGCTACTATGTCAGTCTGTTAGACATCCTGTGTCAGCAGAGGGAAAGCTGCTTTGAAAGTTTAGTTTTACAAGCTGCCAGTTACTTCACATTGGAAGAAGTTGAAGTACAGCAAAGCTGCCCTCAGAGGAATTTAGCTTCGAAAAACTAGAGGAGTCTGGACCTAAACACAAACCACAACACACAAACAACACTCTATGGGTCCATCACAGGAGGCAGTGCAAGGAATGTTAACTTTCTTTTGGATGTAATGTCCAGCGCTGCTGCATTTATACTGTAAAGGCTACAGTCTGCACCTGAACCCAAACCAAACAACACAGTTTGGGTTCTTCAGAGGAAAAAAAGTAGAAGCAATGTTAACTTTCTACTGGATCTAAACTTAAAATAAAGAAATAGAATATCTTTGTAACATCTGAGTTGTTAATTTTCTATAGCCAAACACATAAACTCCTAAAAACATACAGCTGAACTTCTAACAAGCTACTGCAAAATACAGTTACATTCTGCACCAATGCTACCAAGACAAATTGCTGCGCATGTATTGTAGTTGCCAATTAAAAATTGCCCATTGTCTTAAAGAGTTGCTCTTTTATCATCCTCTTCACGTTTGGGCCTATCCATTCACCAGGGACAGACTACAAGCTATTAATGAATAAACTATGCAGAGTATTCACCGGCAACAAGGCAACTGTTAACACTATTAATGTTGCAGAGGTAATTGAACAATAAATCCTGCATGCTTTTGGGCACTCCAAGACTCCGGCATATTGCCTTAGTGGACTCGTGCGGTTTGCCAAGCCATTTGTCCGTTCGGTAATTACCAACAAGTCAAACAAAGTGGATGGACTATAAAGAGCAATGGAAGACAGCTTAATCCGCAAGACGGTCCGCTCCTCGCTCAACAATAAACCCCCTGAATCAAGTTAGCAACATGCCAGCCTTCATTCCATCTGTGCGCAGCTGTGTGATGAAGTGGAAGCCAGTTTCTTTTTTTTTTTCTCTTCTTCTTTTGGACTCCTCACCTCTTCCATCTCCCGTGTCGCTGCCACCATTTTAAACGAGGGCCCCCTCTATACAGTCCTATGACGGCTTTAAGGAGCTCAGTGTGTGCGCCCGGGTTAATTAGACTTGTGAATGATTCATTTTTAGACCGTCTTCCCGCTCTTTGTTGGTCCACCCCTCAAATTGAAATGAGAATCACAATGCCGGCAGATGAGTAATTAGTTTGAGACGGATGGAATCCCCACTCGGTTAACGGAATCAAAGAGGGGGAAAGATGATGGAGTGTGTGTGTGTGTGTGTGTGTGTGAGAGAGAGAGAGAGAGAGAGCGTGCGACAGGGAGATGGAGGCAGAAGGTTTAATCGCGTTACATTGTCCTAAGAGGCAGGCTAAGTGCATTACCACTATTGTGTCAAGAGTGCTGTTTTCGCATTATAACCGGTATGGAATCTGTAGAATGCGCTCTTCGGGCTTAGTGAAGAGACGAGGCTGCGGTCCAAACTCAATCAGCGGCAGATAATATGACGCCCTCTTCACATTGTGTACAGTTGACTCCCCCCCCCCCCCCCCCTCACAAAAATAAGGCCCCGAGCCACACAACGGACTCCGAGCACAGCTGCAAAACGTTTCTTTGTGCGAAGCGATTGTCTCTAATGGACAATCAATAGCATGTCGTGTTTGCAAAGCAGAGGATTCGTCTTGGGCCGTCAGACCTGAACCGACAATCATTTAAACGACTCGAAGTGTCCGCTTCGGTCAGCCTGCCGGTGGAACACTGGCGGAGCCGGCAACAATGGCGCCATTGAGGGCAGACGCGATCAATCGGTTCAAGGGATTTAATACACGCCGCGCATTCCCTTAGTGAAATGCAAACATTGATTGGGACATTTCACGGCCAGAGACGTCTCAAAGGCGCTAAACGCAACTTCTCAATGGCTCGCTTGCTGAAGAATAATCTGTTAACTGCTCTCTGCAGCAGCAACCGATATTCTTTCATTCTGAGTGAGATTTCAACTAATTAACAGTCTCCGGTGTCTCAAAAATGTGTTGGGAAATATGCAGGCGATGTACTGGCTTTGGCTGTGTATAGTGACATCACTATGTCTACCATGAAATCAATGCTAACTGTTGTATTGTTATATAAACGGAGAGAGAGGAAAGCATGGAGTTTATCAGTAAGTAGTGAACAATCAAGCCTATCTGTTCCATTCAGTATAAACTATGGAACTCAGATTAATCACAATTAATTGATGGTTAATTATAATTCGCACAGTCAACCCCTAAATGTCTCAAAATGAATGGAAATCGTTACTTTAACATGGTATTGAGGTTAAAATGCTGCATGCAGCACCTTCAGTGGAACCAGTTCAAAAGCCAGCCACCTGCAAGAGCACAGCTGGTACACACAGGTAGTGTGTACAGGAGAGGAACCGAGGGAGTGTGAGACGGGAGAGGACAACACACACACACACACACACACACACACACACACACACACACACGCACACACCACACACCTGATGCTAGTCATGCTTCCAGTCTCAGAGCCAAGCTTGCATCTCTCCAGTTGAGTGGCAACAATCTGTCGTTCGGCTTCCAGCTCCCTGGTCAGACGTTCAAACTGCAACTCCTGGGGAGAGAGGGAGAGAGAGAGGGAGGGAGAGAGAGAGAGAGAGAGAGAGGGTGAGAAAGAGAGAGTCAAAATCAACAGCGCCAAAAACAATCTGGCTATTTATTTACTGTCACATTTAGATTCATCCTGGACATTATTCTGGCTCTGTTGTCTCTGTCACATTCGCAACTGTTATGAAACTGACTATAGAGTCTGTGGTGGCAAATTAATTCACATATTGCGTCCAACAGTTTTCTCAGCGCCAGGCTTTCGTGGAGGAGAGTCGGGCAGCTTGATATGCTGCTTTAGGTGCTGAAACAAGTAGGTTCATAAAAGATTCTCCCACAAACATTACAAGATCGATGTTTTAATTCACGCAGTTGAGCATATTTCTGCACAAAACTGTGACACAAAACCAAAGCAAATCAGATGTGATGTTCGTTATTCTGTTGCTAAGAAATGTATGGAAGAGATGAAGAATTGTTTTCCTTTTTTTTTTTGACAAGAATTGAGTTATTTTTTGACATTAAGTGTCAGTTTCATGTGAAAGCGCTAATGCTCGCCTGACAAACTGTCTATATACAGTAATCCGACTGTATGGGTTTGCATTCTGCTGCCCCCCCCCCCCCCCACACACACACACACACACACTCACACACTCCTCCCCACCCCTTGATAAAGACCTGATCTGTAGTTGCAGATTAGCGCCCCCCTCTAGAAATACTGTCACCCCACTGCGGGATTTGTTTACATAGTGATTAGTTGGATTTATGAAATTTTTTTGTCAGTCTGAAATTCATGGTCTGAATTTGAAGTCAGACATGGAAAAAAATAAATATGTAAATATGAAGGTAAATATGATGACCACAGGAATACAGACCTGTATTCTGCGTTATTGAGGGTTAATATACTACCTCAAAGTTTAGCAAATAAATAACAGATTGTATCTTAAGCAGATTTTAAGACTTAAAATCCACTGTTAAATTTGAACTTAACAACTGGCTGTAACAACCAACTGATTCACTTAATCTCCTTACTCACAGATGTACTGTAAGGTTTTATTTTGGTCGACCATTTTATTTTTTTAAACTACACACTTCTAAAGGAGTTCATGAACTATCATCTGCATATATCGGCCGCTCTGAGGATACTACAGTCAACGCTACTCACTTCCTTTCATCATGGAACCACAAAGTAGATCATATTATTTCATTCTCTCGTGTCCAGGGTCCTACTTTTATTCATCACTTCCCTACTTCGAGAGTCACATCTCTGAAATCCTTGATGCTGAGAGTTGGGAGAAGAAAAGCTTGAGTGCCGGAGGTGACAGCAGATCCACGGGGCAGCTAGCGGCGAAAGCTGACAGCTCCCGAATTCCTGCGGAGGTGTGTGTGAAGACGCTCCTCCGAAATAAAACACCCTTACGCTTGAGACGAACACCCACTAATTAGCCGATGCGCAAACAAACCGGCAGCAGCTTCGGTTTCACTTGGATTACCAATTACCATTTCTGTCTGGAGCTATGATTAAGATGAACAGTACAGCTGATTACACAGAACTCCTATTTTACCAATCTGGTGCAAAAAAAACCCCATATCAAAGCGATTAGATAGTGGAATGTTCTAAATCAAGTGATGAACACAGTTATACCCCGGAGAAGAGGTTCTTAAATTATGGTTTAGAGCCCAAAATTGGTCTGTGACATTTTCCTGGTGGGTTTCCAGATGATAAAAGTGCTGAAATGATAATAAATCGCGATACGGCGGGTATTATAATAAATAATGGGTCCCAAGGCAGGGGCGGCCCGAGGCATCCGAGCTCCTTTCGAAAGAGACCACAGCTCACCTGAACGCAAAACGTCCTACTCAGGTAGCAGTGTTGTTGCTTTGCTGAAGTTTTGCTTAAGTAGAGGTAAAATGACTGGTGTAAACATCTACTTAGTGGGAGTAAACGTTCAAAGTAGCAAATTTAAAATGTGCTCAGAGTAAAAGTTAGTGAACAGAGAACACTGTAACATGTGATCTTCTCCATGCAATTCTAAAAGGCAGAGTGTGACAGTGTGTGTTAGTGCCACTGCCATGTAGTCATGGTGATAATTAGTATGTATCTTAATGTGTACGCCAACCAAATTGACGTAGACATGACAGCATGTGTTTTGCATTGCCACATAGGAAAATTGTTAGTGTCCTTTTTGTACATATGTCACCATAGCCTATTTGCTAATGACGACCACACACACACACTGTAAAAGCCAGATTATAATTTGAATTCTGTCCCAGGGTGAGACTTAATTAACTCGGTGTGGGTCACAGGCTGAGAAAGGCGAGGAAGCGTTTCCCCTGAAGTATTTCATCTCCCTCTTCCTTTTCCACTCCTCTGTCTTGCTCATAGGGGAAAGGACACATTTTCCAGCACCTCACGAGACCCGGCGATGCCGCGTGTTACTGTCAGGCACGGGACGGGCATGAGAAAGGGGCCCGCTGCACTCCTAACATGGCGTTCCCTGCCAAGTTAAGCCAAACTAGGCGGCTCTGTCCCACACAAATGTAGAAAACCATGCCATGTTTTGTCGCCCAAGTCTCCAAGCAGCAAAGTCGACGTGAAGCGAATGAGTCCCTGTTACTCTGTGAAGAACGCTAAGAGTCTGATTATACTGTTTGCACTGACACTGTCAGAGAAAACATCTTTTTGAATTGTTTAACTTATTGGCTTATTCTAGTTTTATTGCCTGTAAAGCACTGTTTAAAAAGCACTATAAAAATAAAGTTAATTAGAACTTTTAAAATCAGACAGAAACGCATTTCCAAGTCAGAAAAAAAAAGCATGTGTTTTATTCATAATGGCTGTAATGTGTGTTTTCTGCCTGAGAATGACTGCTAGTCAATGGGAGCTCAGAAGCTAATGCTGCCTGAGGCAAATCCAGGCTTTCCACCATCATGCTAGAATTTGATTATAATGAATCATTAATATAATAAGATAACAATCACATTTCGCTGTAATTATGCGCCGTCTGCTCTGTCACTGATGGCAACTGGACATACACACACACACACACAGACACACACAATCATATGTATTCATGGCACTGTTAAGTACTTTGTCTAAAAGCATCCATTAAAAGGCATATGATATGTACGGGAGAGGAAAATATTGTGACTGGAGAATGGAGTGTGTTGGTGTTAATTTGTGTAGGTTAACATGCTGTACAGTAGTGCTGACACACACTGCTGTGAAGCTGCTAAAGTGTGTCTCCTGTTCACCACCGACAGCAGCATACACACTCTTTGCACATGATGTATGCTTACACACATTTACACATTGGCCTGTTGGATGAGAACATAAGACACCAAAATTATCCATGTGGCCCTGGTAGAGCGCTCCACTGCTGCATGCTAACACTTTAGCATACACTATGTTGAGTGATAGTAAGTGACTAGTATTATATCAAAAGTTAGAAAGTGAGAAGTCGTAGCCGCTCTAAAGCGAACTGGTGAGAAAAATTCAATCATATGCAGCCGAGTTTGTTAGTTTTGTGTAGGAGGTTGGTTTAATTTACACAAATATGACATAAAAAATAACGCACTGTTTTCAATTACCAGAGACTACTTTCCCTGTTTCCATAGTAAGCAAAGGTAGTGGGCGGTAGGAGACTGTGTACAGCTGAAAAATCACTACACAGCGGATGAATACGTAGCTGTTCACCTGAAATAGTTCCCAAGATAAACCTGGCTACATTAGCTATATTGAGTTAATGATATTTCATATTTAAAATTTATGAATCTACAGACCAACTGCTAACAACTTACAATGGATAATGCTAGCCACCTGCTATCGCTCAACATAGTGTATGCTAAAGTGCACCGGAGCCAATGATCTACCGGGGACACATGGGTGATTTTGGTGTCTATGTTCCCGAAAACTGTGTCTAACAACTTTCCAGCATGCAGAGTGGAGCAGCACCCCCTCTGTATTTCCATCTCCTAAAAGCACCGCTGCATCCTCTTTCATGTGCTCCGACTCCTCGCAGTCAAACCCATGCAAACCCCCTCATCAGCTGACGTAACCAGACGAAAACAGAAGAAGAAGAAGAAAAAAGAAGAAAAAAAGAAAACGACTTCGAGAAACCAAGAGGCAACAACTCGCAGCAGATGAAGGAAAAAGATGAAAAGCTTCTTTTTTTTTGTTTGTTTGTTTGTTTGTTTGTCTTTGGATTCCCCCCCCCCCCCCCTCCCCCCGGGCTAAGCGAGCCGAGCGAACTCACTGGATACGGAGCCGTAAGAGAATTCTGTTGCGAGGGCTTCTTGGGGGAAAAAAAAACCAAAAAAAAAACAACAAAACAAAAGCGATTACCCACCCCCCACTCCCCCCCCCTCCCCCTTTTCCCTTGCTCTCCTCTCTCTCTCTCTGTTCCCTCCAATTCAACAATTCAAGGCTGACAGGCAGACACCTGTTACTGCAACACAAGCAGACGGAGAAAGAGAGAGAGAGAGAACAAGAGAGAGAGAGAGAGACGGAGGTAGAATAAGACGCATTCGGCAAAGAAATAAATAAGTAAAGCCGGTGAAAAATGGGAAAGAAAAAAGATGGACATACGGGCTGACAGAGAGAGAGAGAGAGAGAGAGAGAGATGAAGAAGACAAAGAACGAAGCGCACACATACCTTCACATGGACCATACTTCACAGAGAGACAAAACCACAGAGAATATCGTATCCCGCTTATTTCTTTACTGCCCTCTGGTCAAACACTGACAACAACACTCCCTCTCGCTCTCCTCCAAACACTCATCTGTCCTGAGTCGAGACACGGCATGCAGAGCGAGAGAGAGAGAGAGAGAGACATAGAGAGAGAGAGAGAGAGAGAGAGAGAGAGAGAAAGACTACAAGTGTCACTTGAGCTGACTGCCAGTCAGCCCCCTTCTCTCTCTCTCTCTCCCTCTCTCTCTATGTCTCTCTCTCCCCGGGGGCCATGAAAGCACACACACACACACACACACACACACACAGTGTTCAGCCAGGCACAAAGGTCCCCATGGCAACGGAGCATTTAGGAGCCCCGTGGCATTATTTATGCAACGTTGCATCACAATGGGCCCTCCCACCAGCCGACCCTGCCAAAACCCCGCCGCTCGCCAGTCTCCCTCTACCTCTCTCTCTCTCTCTCTCTCTCTCTCTCTCTCTCTCTCTCTCTGTCTTTCTCTCTGACCGGACCATCTGCGCCCCCCCACTGAAAAGCAAGGAGGGTGGGAGTGGAGAGGGGTGGGGGGTGGGGGGGGGGAGGTTAGTGCAAGAGAGATGGAGGGAAGGCAAGGGAGACAGAAGATGGAAGGAGGGGGAGAGGAATGGAAGGAGGGAGGGAGGGAGGGAATATAACAAGAGATGCACACGCACGCTCGCACACACACACACACACACACACACACACACAAACACACACTCAACAAAGTAGATGCCTAACTCATACATTCACGCACAGACGCACACATGCCCACACACCCACACACTTGTCTGCATGCATGCCATCACACACACACACACACACACACACACACACACACACACACACACACACACACACACACACACACACACACAGACACACCACATGTTCTGCCTCAGTTGAATTCTATGGGTCGCAATAGGATGCAAGAAATGTATGTAAAAAAAAAAGCCCATTAGTTGGAGGTTAAATACAAGCATGCACGCACATACACACATGCACACACATACACACACATACACACACATCAGGACTTTTTTTGACTAGTGGCTGCCATTATCTGCAGGGACAAACTTCTTAATGATCTACTGCAGGAAGGGACACAGATTCTAAAAATTCCATGTCTGATTGCTGTATTCTGCTGAAAGAATTCTATTTGCTTATATCTTCTGCAGGTCAACTGATGCTACTCTGAAAGGTACAATCTGGAATTTACTGCAGGTTATATTCACATATTGTGCTCTTGAAGAGTCCGACCTGTAGGGAAGAGATTATTTAGCAAACAGTAGGAACAGCCGTGGGTGATAAAGCACTGTTTGCATTTGCTGCTTCTGTTTTCGCCGTGATGAATTACACCTCGCGACCTGTACGTGCGTGTGTGTGTGTGTGTGTGTGTGTGTGTGTGTGTGTGTTTGCGTGGGGGTCAAATGAGTCCAAGCGAACCTACAGAGGCCAGCACCACAGCAAACAACACACAGCAAAGAAATAACAAGCATGCAAAAGCCGGTACTCTCTTACCCAGATGCAATCTGACTGCCGAGTGGAACCCATGACTCCCCCAGCAGCTCCCAACTCCTTCCAAACACCGACTGCACACACTATAATCTCTGTCTCTATCTTTCTTTATGTTTTCCTCCCTCTCACTTTCCCTCCCCCCCCCCCCCCCCCGCCTTTCTCTGGCCGACACAGGCCGGCCGAACCAATCGTGACGTCTGCCCAGATACACGCTGTACATGCAAAGCTCCAGCCTGCAGTCATTTCTTTATTCAAATGTGGATTTGGCTCGGCTTACTGGGCTGTTTGCCCACAGGCTGACCGGCCGCACGCTTTAATCACGGAGATAAGTTCAGGTTTCTGAAGGCCGATACTGAGATGTTTTGGAATGAAGCTGCTAAAAAAAAAAAATCTCAAAATATTCAGTCGTTCGCCTAGAGTTCTATGCTTACCTGGACTCAAAAGTCTCCGAAACGGCATTTAGACCATGGGACACTAAAAATCTCCACTGAAATGCATAATAATAATAATAATAAATCTTTAAATAAAACTTGATCAGATTCCACACAAGTATGCATGAATATGTTAGACCACATTAGATCCACAGGTTAAAGTCTCCATGAAATGAACTCCCATTACTTTTGCTTCCTGGAAAACACAGTATCTTTCATGGTGACCTCATGCTGCACCAGTAGGCGTAAATATATATTTCTAACCAATAAAAACATCAGATTTCCCATCCCTCCGCACCCCTCCCATCAAATAAAACTGCCTTTCTCTCCCCGACTCATATTCCATTGGTTTAGACTTTTGAATGATTCCTCACTGCATTATGTCCCGCCCCAACATCCTGTTTCAACAGGAAATGCATCAAATCAAGGAAGTAAAGATGCCGTTTCATGGGGTCTTTAAGGTCTTCCCATAGACAACCAGTGCAGCATTGATCAACTACACAGTAAATATGTAATTAAACCAACTGCATCATATCCATCATATTGGAGGTGGATGACACTGACTGGCTGATATCCGATTTCTAGTTAAAGCCCAATATCGGCCTGATATATGGGTGCGTGTGTGTGTGTGTGTATGACTGTCGCTTGATCCACAATTAAATGAAAAGGACAACAATTAACTATTCCTTAACGAGCAAGTTCTCCAATCAAGTGCTTTGTCGACTGATTGCGTTACTAAAGATTCACGTCCGATCCGAGCCTATCGATGGAGACAGGAGACAGACAGATAGAGAGTTAGTGGGTCTATAGCCACTCGCTTACCCTGAAAACCCCATTAAAGCAATTAGTAACGTAAAAATAAATGACTGCGGGACAGTGGTGGGCTTGCTCTGCATGTGTGTGTGTGTGTGTGTGAGTGTGTGTGTGTGTGTGTCCTAGCTGTAGCTCTGTCCCCCTCTCCCTCTCTTAATTGTGCCCTGTGGTGTCCGCCTGGCATTTAGCCGTTTCAGAAAGAGAAAAGAGCCGTTCGATGAGAAAATGTCACGGCCGGCGATATATATGCGCGGAGACCACTGACTGTCGGAAAACGATGAGGTATAGGAGAGACCAATATGGCCAATATGAGATGACGGACAAAAGAGATGGAAGTGAAAGAAAGAAAGAGGAGAAGGAAACCTAAATACAGAGAGAGATTTAGCACATACTGGATACCGACGCGATTTAAATGCTCATCCCAAACCAGACAGATTTGCCTTGTTTTCTGTAGCTGCGGCTATAGGCCCGGGGTTTAATTCCACCCCCCCCACCCTCCCCTTTGCAACAGTGCCGAAAAACCAATTTTAGACTTGGGGTTAGGGACGTACTCATAAATTATGTGGGATAGTAAAATATTCAGACTCCCGTGTCTTTGTATAGCAGAGCTGCTTTCGGGGTTGAAAAAGGAGCTGAAAGTAAAAAAATTGTTCAGCAACCGTCGAGGTAAAAATTGCTTCGGAGAAATGTTAAAATCCTTAAAGGACCATACCTTACATAATCCTTAAAGGACCTTTTGGATGTTTTAGCCAATTTACTACACTGCATGCATATTTGACATGACTATTGACCATTTTCCAAAGCATACCATACTATTTTATAGATGTTTGAATGCCTGTTTCCTACCTTCCAGGCAGCCATTTGTTTCCATTCATTTCAGTACAAAAATCAATTTGTAGAGACTTGAAACTTGCTTGAGATGATATATGATGATGATATCGTGGGTAATTTAGTATAATACCCGCATTGATTTGAAAAGTCTTCTGGAATGGAGGAAAAATTCAACATTCAAGCATCTAAACATGTATGTGTGCAGTGTAGTGAATGTTCCTCAGCACTGTTGCTTTAATCAAACCTTTGAACAGATTTCTCTCTCAGTGTATTGCCTGTTGCTGGGAGGATCACCGGTCTAAAAGCAGTGTCTGCAGGTGCTCTTTGGAAGAGTCAGGTAAGATCAAGCTCAAATGCAGGAAGATGAGCGGCTCTACCCTGTGCATGGCTATTGTCCTCTGTGAAAATGGATTCACTCAGTCTAAGACACTCTGCCTTTTATGCAAAATTTAACAGCCTTTTTTTTGGGATATTGAAAGACTAAAAACCAAATGCTTTGTGAACACTGCGGTCTTCATCAGGGACGACACCCAACATTTAAAGGTAGACACCTATCAGAAATGGCCCGATCAAAACTAATACAAACAAAATTAACAAAATATAACGAGAAATACAACCAATTGGCAGCACTAACAGAAAATATGACACAAATTTGATCAGGAAAATGTATGTACACGTAGGATTATCAAGCAAAAACAAAACAATCAACCTAAATAATGAACAAAAAAAAAAGTAGAAATAATTTATACTAGAAATATAAGGGAAAAAAGAGAAAAGGAGAAAACAAACAGAAAAAAAGATAAAGCAAAAAAAAAAATCATCAATCATTCCCTTTATGAAATGTTGTTTGAAATCTCGCCATGTTCAAAAGAAGGCTTTGGATATCCACCATATGAAGGAAACTGGCGCCTACTTTTATAAAATTGCCACTGGTCTGAACAGCACAGCACAAGCAGTACAGAACATTATGGGCTGCTGTTTAAGTTATGAGCCATCTTAAGGCATTTCCATATAACTTGTTCTATTTTTGTGGATAGAGTGATCTGTGCTTTTGAAATATGGACTGAGGTGTATTGTGTTTTGGAGTGAAACCATTCAAATGGAATAGTGGGGGGGGGGTTGAAAATGGAAGATGGCACAATATAGAAAGTGTACACACTACCACTGAGATCCTGGCTGGAGCTCTGCTGGTGTGTCTGTGTCTTCCATCCCTTCTTCCCTGTGATAAAATAATCAGCGGCACCGGGGGGGGGGGAACACCGCTGAAGTCTTCTTACTCTCATCAAATATAAAGTACAGTATCTTTTCCCTCTCAGTGTCAGCGTCTGCTCAGCCTTCTGCATTAGAAAACTCACTCTTTTAAGTTGAGACCGGAGGACTGAACCCTAAAGAACACACACACACACACACACACACACACAATAAACACACACATTGCCTCTCAATCCCCAGACAAGCTGTGTTTTCAGTGGCAGGTAGCACAGACAGAAGACGGCGGGGAGATTGAACTGCCAATCGCAGGGAGCCTGCTGGCTATACCCTCTACCCACAATGCACTGCTCTACCTCCCCTGTCATGGCTGTCTGGGTCAGTCAGTCCGGGGCGACGGACAGCCACACGAGCGGCCAAGAAAAGTCACACTCTCACACACACACACACACACACACGCATACCAATACGCAAACACACACATATATGCACTCAGTACACACACATATACAAATAAACACACACACACACATATATGCACTCAGTACACACACATATACAAATAAACACACACACACACACAAACACACACCTACATTGCCAAGACATATTGTCCTATTTCCGCTGCGGTGTTTTGGCCTGGAGTCATCCCACGACTGGAAATAAAGAAATAAAAGGAAAGTGTCTCAAATGCCAACACTGTGCCAGAGAGAGAGAGAGGGAGAGAGAGAGAGAGACAGAGAGAGAGAGAGAGAAACAAAGGGGAAAACGCGAGACAAAGCGCCCACACACACACACACACACACGCACGACGCAGTCTCTCCCGAAATCCCCTAAACGCTCGGCTCTTCCATTTTTCCCGCACGCCCCTTGAATAAGAAATAATACAAAATAAATATTTGATCCACTGTGAAATCACTTCTTATGAATATCTAACGGTGTTGTGAACTTCGAAGAGAACTACTTTTGGGCAGTTTAACGAGTTGGCCTACGCTAAACTAATCTTAATTAATCCTTAACAAACACGGTAAGTGGAGTAGGAGGAGCACCTAATGTTATAACAGGGCCACTTTTAGGAAAACAGCAAAATAATAATAATGATAATAATAATAACATCTAATGAATCATCCAGTACAATTAACAATGTGTTGATAGCTTTTAAAAGCTGTAAAACCTTTCATTTCAATAATCTCAAGTTTAAACTCACAAGTCATAACACCAATCAGAAATGAGAGATTTTGTGCTTTGAACTTGGCTGATGGGAAAAAAAAATCGAATATGTGTGGTAAAGTGAAACATAACAGTATTCTTTTTTTTCTTTTTTTTTTATATAATGAGGAGATGCCAGGTGAAGAGAAGAGCCAAAATGAGTTTAATTAGCCTCGCGGTGAAAATTGAAGGTGCAGCTTCAATTATCTCAATCCGAAATGCTTTCAGCTGGAATTCCTGGTAACGGGGGATGGGGGGGGGGGGGGGGGGTCAGACCTGAGTGACGGCCATGTTCTGCTATAGTGCCAATTAAGAGAGAGCTGGTCCATGATTCACATTCATTATCCCCCTGGCCGAGAGGCTGCAGACACCGCCGTGCTCTGCCTGAAAGCTATCTGATTTGATACCCATTAGAAACCCTGGTGTGATTGATTTTTTTTTTTTTTTTTTTTTTTTTTTGGTCCTCTGGCTCTCTCTTTTCCTCTTGGATTTGTCGTATGAAATAACCCCCCCCCCCCCCCGTTTTCACCCACGTTCCATCTATACCTTCCTTCAATTTATTCTCATGCTTTTCCTCAAAAAAAAGCTCTCTTCTGTCAGACGGCACACGTTTCTCTGGGTTAAAAACACAGCAGGTGGTAAAGGTGCATGAAAATCAGGTAGCTGAAGACTCTCAAGACTATGACCGATATATATCAGTTTGCAGATATATTGGGCCGATATTGTCCTTTTATTAAAAATTGGATATCTGTTGATATGACTGAGGTTCCTCCCTGACCACAGATAGTCAATATGCTTTTATTATTATGTCTGACCAGAGAAATCATTCCAATGTAGTGTGGAGGATTTTACTCAACAGTCTGTAAAACATGCAATGAAACCTGCCTCATCTTGCATTAAGAAGCTGCTATAATTCCATTAGTATGGCTTTCAGTGGAGAGTTTTAGTGTCCCATGATGGTTAAAATGCTATTTCAAGGGGAAACATTGAATTTTCGGGCATGAAAATGCTCAAATTTAAAGATCCCCAATGGACAAAATATTAGCTGTTGGCAGCTCAAATCCAAAACTGTTGTTATCGCTATCAGCTGTCAAAAACCCCTATTGGTTGAACCGTACTCAAGAGTATACAATAACTTTTAGGAAAGAACCTATGCTGAAATATCCACCCAAAATCTACAAAAGCATTTTCCATCATTCATTCATTCATTCATTCATTTCTATAAAACCCTGATTCACTCTTTCAAGCTTCTTTATAGAAAGACTGGAATCCGAGAGGAAGATGAGGTTGTGAAATAGAACGCTTGTGCAACATCTTTCCGCTCTGACGCAGGGGTTTCAGCACTGGAACGTGGTTCAAGGTTGTGCCGAACCACCTCCACAGACAACTGGAGATAGTGATGTAACTCCAGGAGAACACAAATGGTCAGCGAAGTGATAATTTCATTGGCCAATCACAAATATGTGTGCTACTTTTGTCATTAACCCTGCTCAATATCAGATTCAAGGTGAATTACCCAAAAACGAGGATTATCTCAATCCCCCCAGCTTGTTTTCTTCATAATTAGTCATCTGTTTCAGTCGATGCACTGAACCTGGATCATTCACACATAAACACACAGGCGAGGCAATTGAGAGATTCTGATTTTTGAAGGCAAGAGAGGACGCAATTCCGCAATTTTGGGGGTGTAACGGAAAATAATGTAACCAGGGACTCAGAAGTAAAGTGGTAATATTACTTTTGAATTGAGTGATGAGTAATGATGAGCCACCATGGCTGAACAGACAAAGAAAAGAGCGCCACCTACAGAAACTCAAACTTCATCAACAGAAAATCCAAGCTCCGCCCACACTGTTTGATTGACAGGTGGTCTGTGGGTCTTGTGGACTGACACTTCAAACTTTAACCCTAGATTAAAGGTTTTGTTTCAAATAGCTTTGGGTCCTGGGCAGTTCCATCCTTTTCTGGGGGAAAAATAAATAAATTCCTACCGTACATTCATCTCTTTCATATTTCAAAACAACAGATGATTACATCCTCAAATGTTTTCTGTGTCGTAAGCAAAGATCTCCGGATAAGCTGATCGATAAGTCTGTGTCACTTTCGGGTCTAGCGATCATTCGGTGAGGGAGCGCGTCAGGTCTTTGAAATGGGGGGGGGGCATATCTCACTTTGGAGGGGGAAACTCTTTCAGTGTCGCTGGCTCATACTGCCCCCCCCCCCCCCCCCATTAGCAGATGTGTTGACAGCGAAGATGATGAATGACGCGGGGGGACAAAAGCTGACAGATGTGATAAACTCGACGTCAAATGGCTAATCAATCTCGCGGGGGGGGGGTGGAGGAGGGAAGCGGAGGAGAAAACGCGAGCGGGGGATCTCCCGGTGTGAGTCGGCGGAGGCGAGAGGGGATCTGATTGGCAGACGTGGAGAAATCAGTGTGTTTGTGTGTGTGTGTGTGTGTAGCTATAGATCCGCATGCGCCTGTGTGTGCATGTGTCGGGCATCTTAGTGTGTGTGTGTGTGTGTGTGTGTGAAGCCTTTTCTCGGTCTCTCACGCCTGACCTCATCTCTATGCACCACAATAGACAGGAAGCAGACAGATCCCAGCTGTGTGTGTGTGTGTGTGTGTGTGTGTGTGTGTGTGTGTACACCAGTGTCTGACCCTCACTGCCTGAAAAACACCCCAAAAAAAATACAACCCCGCTCCCTTTTGTTACTTCATACACAGCCTGCTGACAAACACTGGCAACAGTGGAACATGGAAAAGAGGGGGAGGAAAGAAAGAAAAAAAGCAACAAAAACACACAGAAAAGAAGGAAGTGACAAACGACTGGTTAAAAGGAAATAATAACTTGGCCGTGGCGCTGGGGCACGGAATCAAAAAGATCCAAGCTTGCAGAGGAAGAGGGAGGGAGGGAGACGGAGGAGAGAGTAGAAGAAAGAAAATATATCAATTCGTCTCCACCTCCATGTCCTAAACCATCTCCTGGCTGTGTGTGTATTTGTGTGTGTGTGTGTGTGTGTGTGTGTGTGTGTGTATGTGCACACGGCGATGTGGCCTACTTACAGTATAGGAACGGACTGCCAGAACGTTGCTTTTCAGTAACTTAAAGTCTAAAACATGTAGAAGGCAATTTTTTTTTTTTTTTCTATACTCTCAGCATTTTCACTTGCTATCTTTAGCTTCTTCCACCGTACTTTACACCTTCGTAGTCAAGGATACACACATGTGCACCCCCCCCCACACACACACACACTGTATGCAGAAACTCAAGTACACAGCACCACACACTCCAAGCGAACACTTTTATCTGTCTTTGAGCTAAAAGCCATATCCGACAGAGCAAACAGAGCAAAAGGACGTTTTGTGCATGCATTCTCTCATTTGAAATTAACTTCCATTGGTGTATCATGCCTTCAGTGCATTAAGTATGATTCTGACCTTGGTGGAATGCTGAGAAGGTGTATTTTTATATACTCTCCTCTAATTTGTGAACTTGCATATTTGTAAATTATTCATTACAGAAGCCGTTAAAAAAGCAGTACACTGTGGAATATAAGTATGGCCAGATGGATAACTTGACCCACAGCCCATAATTGTTCAAAGTTGTACCTTGATCTCTGAAAAAGCTGCGAGAGTAAACAGATTTGATTAAAAAGACATGCTCATCTAGTTTCCATTGTGCTTTAATATGGTTTCTTAAATCAGTGATTCTCAATGTTTTTCACATCAAGGACCCTAAATGAGTCCACATTAGGGGAACGGACCCCCATTTGATGAGATTTTGTCTCTTGGACCCAAATCTGAGAATATTCTTATTGTTAGATATGATTTTGTCCAGAATTCCATGACTATCTCTATTATAGGTAGAGAGATAGCAGTGAAACTATGATCAAAACAGTCATTCTTCTACATTCTCTAATTGTGTTAACTTCTTGTAAAAAAAATAATGGTGATGTGTAACAATTCATCAATTTGCTGGGGACCCTCTGGAACCCCCTCAAGGAACCCTGGTGGTCCCGGACCCCACGTTGAGAACCACTGTCTTCAATGGTGTTTGTATTACAGTAGCCATGAATCAGCACAAAATGGCTACCAAATATCTCAATTATGTAAAAAATGCAAAACAACGACAGCAAAACATAATAATAACGACGCCTTCTAACTTTTGGAGAACTTTAGAGAAGTGCAGTTCTCACTTGCTGTTCCCCCGCCGGAGAGGAACAGAAAAGAAATCAGAGGAAAATCTATCAAAAATGTCATCTAAAATGTATAAAACGAATCTTGATGAAAGCTTTGTATTAAATTTATGCTTTGAGGCTTCTGTCCCGCCCCAAAGTCTCAACACATCCAAGGCGAGACAGAAAAAACTGGTAACGTCTTTATTACACAAATTCCATATTTAACGCGCTGATGTCCATATTTCAACTAGAGTATGGAGTATGTACAGGGTAGTAATTAATTAACAGTAATTATGTGTTGGAAGAAGCATATCTGGGAAGCATATCAAAAATGCAAATGGTGTTGAAACAGAAGAAGACATCAAAATAAACCGGCAATCCTTGGAGAGGAGGACGCACACGCACACACAGGCACAGACATCATGAATATTCGAACCCTCATTAATACATGGTAACCCTAAGTCTAGCTTTGAAACCTAATGTAAGTTTGTTTTTTTTAAAAAGGAAAAGTGAAATCGAGGTGGGAAATTTCACTCTTGGCTGATCGGATTTTGACAAAACTTGGGGGAATGATGCATCTCACCATTGCACTCCAGCAGTTTTTAACATTACACTGATTGGCCCAAGGGGGGCGCTACAGTCCCAGGTCAAAATGAGGTGACATATGTGTGACTGATTAGCCCAGAAGGGGGACTGCATCATTTGTTGGGGGGAGACGACATCTTTACTGTTGCTTGGTTAAAAAAACGATCCTCACACTCTATCTCGCATGTGCACACACACACACACGCCCACACACACACACACAGAGAGAGCGTTCTGACCTGTTCCTTGACGGAGGCGAGGATGGCGGAGGTGGTTTCAGACTCGGAGCCGTCTCCGTTGGAGGCGTTGAGGACGGGGCTCAACATGGCGGCAGCGCTGGCAGTGTCAGACGCCACCTCAGGCACTGGCATACCTCCTGGAAGAGAGGAAGGGAACACGCAACGCTTTTACTATGATTCAAGACACGCCGACACGCCAGCATGCGCCTACGCTCTCCCCCCGGTCTCGTACGCATAGAGAAGCACACACACACACACATATACATATCAGGTATTAAAATGAATGCAGGGGTAACACACAGAAATACACTCAGTTATACTAATATACTGTATTGGTCTGCCGATATATCAGGCTGATTTATAAAAAAATCGACCAGCCAGTCAATGTCGCCCACCTCCGATATGATGGATATGTATTATTCTATAATCGATCAATACCACACTGGTCGTCTATGGGAAGCCCTTGACCTGAACTGATCTAATGCAATATTAGTATGCATTGATATGGTCTATTATTATTCATTCATTCATTTTCTCTACCCACTTATTTATGTTCAGGGTCACAGGGGGGCTGGTGCCTATCCCAGCATGCACTGGCTGGAAGGCAGGGGAAACACCTTGGACAGGTCGCACTGCATCACGATCATTCACATTCATAGCTATAGGCAGTTTAGAGTCTCTAATCCAGCTGATGTGAATGTTTTTGGACTGTGGGAGGAAACCCAGGTGAACACAAGGAGAACACAAACTGTGCAGAAAGCTGAAAGCAGAATCAAACTGGATCTGTCTTGCTATGAGGTAACAGTGCTAAGCACTGAGCCAGTGTGCCACCGCCTTATCACTATTATTAGTAGTAGTGGAGTAGCAGTAGCAGTAGTAGCTGTAGTAGTAGTAGTAGTGGCAGTAGCAGTAGTAGTAGTAATAGCTGTAATAGTTGTAATAGTTGTAGTAGTAGTAGTAGCAGTAGCAGTAGTAGTAGTAGTAGTGTAGTAATGGTGTCAGTAGTAGTAACAGTAGTAGTAGGAGTATAGTAGTAGTAGCAATAGCAGTAATAGTAACAGTAGTAGCAGTAGTAGTAGTAGTAGTAGTAGTGTAGTAGCAGTAGCAGTAGTAGTAGTGTAGTAATGGTGTCAGTAGTAGTAACAGTAGCAGTAGGAGTATAGTAGTAGTAGCAATAGCAGTAATAGTAGCAGTAGTAGCAGTAGTAGTAGTAGTAGTAGTAGTAGTGTAGCAGTGGTGGCAGTAGTAGTAGCAGTAGTAGTAGTGTAGGCAGTAGTAGTAGTAGTAGCAGTATAGTAGTAGTAGCAATAGCAGTAGTAGTAGCAGTAGTAGCAGTAGTAGTAGTAATAGTTGTAGTAGTAGTAGTAGTAGTGTAGGCAGTAGTAGTAGTAGTAGTAACAGTAGCAGTAGCAGTATAGTAGTAGCAGTTGTAGTAGCAGTAGCAGCAGCAGTAGTAGTAGTAGTAGCAGTAGTAATATTAATAGTAGTAGTAGTTCCAGTAGTAATAGCATCAGTAGTAGGTCTAGTAGTTGTAGTGTTTGTAGCATGAAAATAATTATATTTAAAGATACTGCATATCTGCACAAAATGTCCGCTATCGGAAGCTTCAATCCTAAAAATATTGGTATTAGACTTCAAAAACCCATATTAGTCAAAACTAGTATCTGACACCACCTCAGGGACTGGCATGCAAAATGCACACACACCCACACACACACACACACACACACACGCATGCTTGGTGCACCATATCCTGTATATGAGCAGGCGTAGGAGGAGTGCCATGTAATCCTGACGCAGCACAGAGCCGGTGTAAAGGCTGCACCGGCCCGCTTCACACACCGATGAAAGGCTTGTCGTGAGGAATCTCACACACACACACTCTCACACACACACACACACACACTCACACACACACTCACACACACTCACACGGCTGGCTGCCGGCGTGAAGCAGCATTACGCCCAGCGCCAAGGTACGAACGAAAGTCAAGTGGAGCCCGAGAGCAGAGCGGAGGGAGAAGGGCAGAAACGGAGGGGAGGGGATGGAACGGTGAGAAGGGAGGAGGAGTGTAAAGAGAGAGAGAGAGAGAGCGAGAAGCGCAGGTTGTGGAAAGGAGGAGGAGGCGACGAAAAGGCGAGACTGAGGAGAAAAGGAGGGAGGGAGGGAACGGCAATGCAGATGAGAGAAGAAGAGAGACGCGAGAGGAGTCGGAGGGAGATGGGAAATGAAAAGAAAAGGAATGAAAAGAAAGGAAAAGAAAAGGAGAGGATATGAAAGGAGACTATTCTGGGATGCTGCTAGGCAACGATCCCTGGTCACTGAAGGCTGACCAGGCTTGGCTTGTCTTCCGCCTCCCTCCTACTCTTCCTCACTTCTTCCTCCTGTCTTTCCCCTCATCACTTATGTATTTTTCACCATCCTCCCCACCTTGCTACTCAGATTACACTCCTCCTCATGTTCCCCCTCTCCTCTCTTCTCCATCGCCTCTTCCTTCCCTTCTCTCGCCGCTCGTGCCTCACACACACACACACACTTCTCTTCACTTGACCTACTTCAGTGTGTCTTGCCTCGTCTTTTCGACACATTTCTGCTTTATTAGACAGCATGCAGCGGAGGGTGACGGGAGGAGGATGACCCCGAAAGGTGGCCATGTTGGATTTGGACCCGCAGCGCTACAATGCACCTGAACACCCCTCCCCCCCCCTCTTTTTCCTGCCACCGCCTCCCCTTTGAACATTTTGAGAATGTCACCCCTGCATCTTTTACACTGTAGTTACACTAAATATATTTCCTCGGTAAGAAAAGTGAAGGAAAGGATGCAAGTTGTCCATAGCCTGCTGCCATTTGTGTTTACATTGACACTCAGTTGCATTTCTTGCCACCAACACCTTGCAGGCCAAAGGTCCAGAAACCTGTTCCAGACACTAGCACTGCACACCCATGCATCCACACAAGATTTGGCTGACACCATTTACTGTACCCCCTGCTATGCTATTCCATCCTATTTATTTTACTTAGTCTTGTTTGCACAGTCTTGTACTACTTATGTTTCCGAAGGTCTTAAAACGCTACAACACTTTAACCTCTGGATTACATCTGTGGTCCATGTGTTTCTATCTTGCTCAGTGCAGATTGGAGTTTTAGTTATAGAAACATTTCTCAGAGGCAGAGCTGCTCTGGAGGCAGGAATAATCTCATTGGTTGAATTAAAAAAACCTCAGTAGGCGGAGCCAAAGAATATGTTTTTCTGGCTAAGTAATGTTAGACTTAAGTCCAGTGAAAAAGACAAGAGGTAAGAGAGGAGGAAGCTAATACTATTCAGCCTAACACTCTTGCTACTAACTGAAAAAATGCTCTCTAGCCATACTAAGTTATCTAGGTTAGCTACAGTAGTTAGCCTAACTGACCTTCCAAGTTCAAACTAGCCATACTAGCCTATAGCTATCTAGGTAGGCTAGCTAGCTAGCTGCTGACCTTCCAACATCATGAATGCCATGGCAATGACTGAAGGAAAAAAGAAGTCATTGCCATTTCTATGTTTTTTGTTAATATTTTTACCAGTATTGTCGCTAAGGGCTTTCTTTCAGGGCTTAAGAGAGAGATTAGCCCTGAATAGTTTTTGATCAGGAAATATATATGTAGTTCAAATTGTCTATTGCCTCTCACCATCCACGCTCCATTATGAGCGCTGTCTACAGAGATTTGCACTGCACAAGAGTGCAGTTTGATTTAGTGGTCAGAGTGGGCCGGACATTTTACGTGAGCAGGCTGTAAAATCCAGCTTGGGTGCATCCAAGTACATACCAGGGCACAATAGCTCACCTGTCTATGCTTGGTATGTGTGTGTGTGTGTGTGTGTGTGTGTGTGTGTGTGTGTGTGTGTGTGTGTATTTGGTAGAGGGCTCTGCCAATCACTGTGATGCAATTTGAGTAGAACTAAAGTAATACACTATGTATGATTTTAATTAGTCAGTTCTGGGTGGTCAGAGGTAGAGACAGAAAACACAATGTCAGGAAAAGACAAGGCAGGATATATTGATCTTCTTTTTTGCAATAGAAGAAGAAAAGTCAGATATGTGCTAGGTTTGGTTAAGCCAATGATTGATTATCCAGATATGGAAAGATGGTAAAAGTCAGCCAGCTGTGCTGGCAAGCTGACGACCATAGAGGCCAGATGGACACTGGAGTGCTGGCTTGGATTGACACTTGACTTGGCTGATAGCTTCATGGCAAGATTCCTACAAGCTACAGCTAAACTCTGCATGTTTCCAAATGAAAAAGTGCTATTCAACAGTCTATATACTATTGGATAACTCAAACTAAAATGTGTCTTGTGTCTCCATCCTGCCAGCTAGTTAGTTAGTTAGTTAGTTACTGAAGTAATGTTAGGGTCTTATCAGGTTCATCCTCCCATTCAGCTCTATTAGTTTGGGCTGCTGAACATTAAATGCATAAAATCTATCTCCCTTCACATGAAACGTCTACATTATCTTCAACTCCAGACATTGTTTCCCTTAAATGTGAGAGCGTGTTTAACAATGAGATTTCGAACGTGTACCTCTGTGTGTCTCACAAATGCACGCTACACTCTCCCAGCCGCTCAAAATGGATTAGGCTTTTTCCACGGCATAATGATCTTCGCTATTACAGCTATAACGCAGCATGGAAAAAATATCAGCTTTCTAACAGAGGATGATGATAGCCTTTAAAGTTTTACTCATTCAGCTGTGTCTCTCTGTCTATCTTCCGCACAACCTGAACCGAGCAGGAGAGAGAGGAGAGGAGGACAGAGACAAAGAGAGATGAGGAGAGGGAGGAGTGAGGAGAGAGACAGACAGCACTACGATATATCACTGTAGGCCTGTACAGACTGCTGTTTTAAAGTGTTTACCGCGCTGCTTCATTTAGATCCGTGTATGTTCATGTCAGACTGATGCATTTTGTTCCTTCTTGTTCCAGTTCCTTCTTTGCCACTGGAGTTTGCCAACTAGCCAACTTGCGCTCTGAAACACTCTTGGCTCTCTTTTCAACAAATAAGATTATTTCTGCCTCCAGAGAAGCTCTGACCCCGCGAAATGTTTGCATAACTACAGTAAAACTCTCAATCTGCCTGTCAAGCTGCCTGAATGCAAATAGAAAAAGACTGCTTTTTGTATATATGGAGAGGAATATGTAGAGTCTACTGTATGTTGATGCGTCTCTGCACCGATACAACTAAACAAACTCCTCTACATTGACTACAGTGAACAAAGTGATTCCGATTCTGCATGCGATTCCTCCCCCTTTCCCTCGGATCCGTATGCATGAAGCGTCCCGCGCCACAAGACGCTCCAACTTGAACTCCGACGGCCGCCTTTAAAACAAAACAAGAAGAGAGAGCGTATGCAGACGAGGCAGGCGGCCAAATATAGGTCGAATCAACAGACCGTGACCGAGTCCTCATCGCACAACTGACCGGTACAAAGCAGCCCCCCCACCACCACCACCACCACCACCAATAACAGCCCTCAGAACTAGGTTACAGAGGCCCGCGGCCCAGCTAGAGACAGGACTTTGAATATGGATTAGGCCTAAAGGCTTTATTTTTCGCTCAAGTATAATCTTGGATATTTAGGTTTTATGTTTCAATGCGGTAATGCCGGGCTGTTTTCAAAGCGCTAATCTCCGATGTCGCTCATACGTGAACGCTAAAGATCGACACGGACGACACGAGGAACGTCCCGCTTAATCTTTTGACCCTTTAAGCTCGTCGCTCAAGGTCGGAGACGGGGGCCGTGTTTTTTTTTGGGGGGGGGAGGGGGCGAAGACAGAATTCATCGCGGATCAGACATCCGAGCGGCAAATTAGTGCGAAAATGTCTAATCTTACTGTGGAGCGGGGTGTATCTGTACGTAGGCGCTCGAGCATGCCTCTCTGTGTGTGTGTGTGTGTGTGTGTGTGTGTGTGTGTGTGTGTGTGTGTGTGTGTCCCCTCTGGGATGGGAGTGTTTGTTAAGTGTTTGACGGGCAGTCCCCTGTCGTCTCATTAAAAACTCGCTGCAGTGTTTTGTTTTGGCTTCACCAGTCATCTGTACCTTTGTCTAGACCCCCGTCCCCGCGATCGGGTTTTTAAATTAGCAACACTTTAACATTTACATTAACTATGTAATTAGCGCTGTCTGTGTCTCATCGTCTGTGCAGTAAGAGCCCGAGAACCAACAGTGGAAACCGGTCTTTCATTTTTGCTCTTACCCTTAGATAGTTCTGTGATGCATGCGCTTTTTTTTTTTTTTTTTACTGTACAGTGAACTAGACACGGCTAAATTTAACTTGAGGTATTGAGGTTTGAGATGAAGACTCAAAGGGAAAGTTGGCCCTAAAATGGAGCTCACATGTGATTCCTCTGATCTGAAGACAGTTCAGACCTAACTGATGCGCGCAACATCTGAAAGTGCATAAGTCAGCAGAAAGGTACAATGGTACCAATCTCTTTTGCTACACTTAAGATGATGATGGAACTTAAGTTATGTGTGTGTGTGTGTGTGTGTGAGAAGTTAGATATTTGCCACGCTCAAAAGTCCGTACTGGCAAATGTATCATTTGATGTCAATCAACTGTAGATGATGTACTTTATACCTCACTAACATATTCCGAAATGTGTGTGTTTGAGTGTGTGTACGCGTCAAAGCACGCGCCGCGCTCCGAAGATTCAGCCGAT
Organism: Centroberyx affinis; assembly: GCF_046629955.1. Classification (NCBI taxonomy): domain Eukaryota; kingdom Metazoa; phylum Chordata; class Actinopteri; order Beryciformes; family Berycidae; genus Centroberyx; species Centroberyx affinis. Next base: position 34,321 of record NW_027281155.1, on the reverse strand, counting down.
GGGGCGGATTTTTTACGTCCATTAACTATTGATGACAGGCATATAATGAAATTGGTTATTTTATCAAGCCGGCTCAACACATGGCATGTGAATGGATAAAAAAGTTGCAGATGATGTTCTCGTCAACATCTAAATTGTAGAATATGACTGGTTGTCTGTGTGGAAAAATGAGACGTTTCACCACAGAACAGACAGATGGAGTTATGAGTATAATCAAAGGGTTAATCACCCATCAACTGAATCTACTCAGCGTGGTGAAAGTCTAGCCGCTAATGGACGTTTACAGTAATACACACACACACACACACCCCTATACCGCGATATAGCGTGCATCCCTCTGAATGTCACTTAACGGATAGCAGCTCTGATGAGGTTGAAACCATTAAGAGGCGTTTGGCCACAATAAAAAATCAATTATTGAACAGAAATGCATTATTCAAAGCATCAAAGCTCAAAGCCAGTTACACTACAAGAAAAACACTTGCCAAACCACTTCAGAGAACTGCTGCAGTGTTGTTTTTCTGCTGCTTGGATGTCTGGCGCACTGACTATGGCTCACTATTCAACTCGGAATGACTGTGTTTTCATTTCAAAAGGCTATATATCTATTTTGGGCATAAATGTTAATGATGTTCGCTTATGTTCATCGGTGTGTATTATAAGATACTGCCAATTATGTAATCGACAAAGTACCTATCGTGTAAAACCGCAGGAGATAAGTAATAAAAGTAATAATCTGCAACTTCTTCATATAAATAAATGTGTTTTGCTCCTCTCTTTTGCTGACTGATACAATACAATAGTGATTCAGCCTATAGCCAGTTCATGAAAGCTTTTATGTTTGCTGTTCTAATAAGAGGGTCTGTCTTCCTGGGAAAATTTTGGAAGAAGCAAATTACAGAAGCAGCAACAGCAGTTTGTTTATAATAAATACAAGAAGGTAGAAGAAATATGAGTGTCTTTATTATTACAGTATGTTGGGCCAGTAAAAGCAATGACTGGTGTCGCCAAAATAAAGAAAAACAAGAAAGTAATCATTTTAAATGGAGATATACTGTATACCAGTTGATAAATTGTAAATACACATCACATTATGAAACACTAAGAATGCCAAAGGTTGCTGTGTTCAAGCTGATTAGACGGCTTATGAATTTGTTTGAGGAAAAAGTCGGCTGGCCCGGTGCATCGCGATGATGAAATATGCTGCCAGAGCAACGGCATGGCTCTGTGACGTGTTTTTAATCGTTTTTTAATACAATGGAGTTCTATGGCTGCTGGGACATGGCTTCCTTGGGCACCGGCTACATGGACGAGACTTGTTAGCAAAACAAATTCATTGCTGATTTTGTTATTGTCATAGGATTTGTTGACGGTAAGAAATGCATTAAAAAACACCGCCCTTATCCTTTAAAGCCCTGTGTCCACCTCGCACCTTCAAAGCAGTGGTGTGAAGACCGGCTCCCCAGTGGACAGCGCAGTCTAAAGAGAGTGCCAGAGGAAGCTCTAACTAGTCGACAAAGTGTCAGTCTTCACAGTCAGCCTGCCGCAGAAAGCACCGGATAATTCATCATGTCACCAGCACAACAATCGGCACCACAACAATCCACAGGGGGAAACGAAACCTCTGCTGAGAACTGACTTTTTGCCAGCGTTGACAAGATACCAAACTTTTGACTTTGCTATCGACATCAGCCCAGGTGACACGGCACAAAAGCTCAAGCGCCCCAAAAATAACACTTGAACTTGTTTAAACTTTGTTTTTCGATTTTACTATTTGTCACAGTTTTGAAAGGCTGAGCTGAAACTACAGAGACGGTTTCCCATAGGATGTATGTGCTAGTAGCACCACAGCAGGGCTTGTGATAGTCAAAAGGCATTTGGAGTGAGTGGTAAAATGTATAGCAAACCCATATCATGTAAAACAGGATTCCCCTTGCCTCTGTGATTATAAAGGAGTTGGATGTGCTATCTAAACATGGTGAAAGTATCAAATCGCCAACTAAATCCACACAATCCATATTAGAAAAGCGAGCCTCTAAACGAGCCGTTTGGACTTCTGTAACTTTGTGGCGTCACAAAGGTTCGCTCATTATCATTTTTGTAAGAAATAATAGACTAACAAAGTGTTTTTGAGCGGTTGTCGTTGTTTATTACCGGAGAGATTTCCCTACCTGTAGCTGCCAAGCTGCGGTGTCTCACGTTTCACTCTTGAAACGGTTAGCCAATCAGAACAGAGGGGTCGTTAATATTAATGAGCCTTAAAGACACGGCGACAGAAACAGCCTGTTCTCGGTAAGGCTCAGAGAGATGCTGGAAAATGAACGTGTCAAAATGGATTGAGAGTGTTTTTGGTACATGACACCACACACCTCAAGACACAAAATAAAACACTGGAAAGTGGAGAACACAAAATAAAACACTGGAAAGTGGAGAATATGGGACTATTTTTCAAATCTGGCACTGTGGTACTTTTTTAGCACTGGCACTCCGTACAACACTACATAGACATTTCTTCTGCAGTGTGACTTACATTCTGTCCTACAGATGCTTGATGTTTGGGGTGGTTTTACCTCAGTACACTTGCAATTTTAGTGTTTTTGAGTCTAGGTGAGGTGGGCTATCTCACCCTAGATGAGCTGCATTTTCAATTAGAACAATTTCATCTGTATGTTCTCCTCATATAAATGCCTGATGTTAAACTATTTCAGTCGATTTTTTGTGTTCTCGTGTCAAGTTCTGCATGGGGAAACAGGATTACCAGCAGCTAAAGCTGCCTCGGATCTGCCTCATCGAGACGGAAACGACAAAAACGGACCTCTACATCGGCATTTTTTGGGGCATTTCTGAGGGAATCTTCAAATTCCGTTAAGTGAGACTATTTCAAAGCGAGTCGCGGCCCGATCGCCCAAACAGAGAGCCATGCGGTCACGCGGATGAGAAAAACTCCGAGGCGTGTTTTAGATGCATTTTAGACGGCGCAGGGATTTTCGGAGGGAAGCGCAATTTCACATCGACATTTCAGGGCCCCCGAAGTCGGTGTCATTTCGAGTCACCGGAGACAGACTCCATGCGTCGGCGAGTAAAGTTTAAGGGGGAAACAGTGGTAATCCAAGGGAAATCATTTGATACTCTAATGACCGAGCGGAGCTAAGCCAACATCACAGCTCTCACAGCCCGCAGAAATGGAAGGATGGAGCTGCTAACCGATCAGTCCGGACCGCGGCAGTGGATTCAGACATCGGATGAATTGCAGTTGAAGTTGTTTTCAGTTGACTTTTCCACAGCGGACTGATTTTATTTGGTACAAAGGACAGAAACGACTCAAAGCACCAAATATAGTTAGAATATATATAGTAAGTCTATATATAGTAAGTTGCTTTTAAGCTTTGAATGATGTGATGTTTTCAGATATGAACACAAGAGACAAATGAGCATTATGCATGAATAGAATATAACCGTATATAATAGAATAGAACAGAACAGGATAGAACAGAACAGAATAGAGCAGTATATAATAGAATGGAACAGAACAGAATAGAACAGTATATAATAGAATGGAACAGAACAGAACAGTATATAATAGAGTAGAACAGTGCATAATAGAATAGAACAGAACAGGATAGGACAGAATAGAACAGGATAGAACAGAATAGAATAGAACAGTATATAATAGAATAGAACAGAACAGGATAGAATAGAATAGAACAGTATATAATAGAATAGAACAGAACAGGATAGAACAGAATAGAACAGTATATAATAGAATAGAACAGAACAGGACAGGATAGGACAGAATAGAACAGTATATAATAGAATAGAACAGAACAGGATAGAATAGAATAGAACAGTATATAACAGAATAGATCAGGATAGGACAGAATAGAATAGAACAGAATAGAACAGTATACAATAGAATAGAACAGAATAGAATAGAACAGTATATAATAGAATAGAACAGAACAGGATAGAACAGAATAGAACAGAACAGAATAGAACAGTATATAATAGAATAGAACAGAAGAGGATAGAATAGAATAGAACAGTATATAACAGAATTGAACATAACATAACAGGATAGAATAGAATAGGTATCTTTAGTACCATGGCAAATGGTACTGCAAGGAAATTGCACATTGTTAAATATTTGTCCTAAATTTAAACTTCACACAGGCTAAAACAAACATCCAATAAAACAGTGGAATTCAATTAGGAGCGTTCCGCTGTGATCCAAGTCTGCTGTTTTAATTAGTGATGCCAGCCAAGGTGCCAGGGTGCACGCCTCTCCAGAGGCTGGCAAACGCTTCTCTTTCTCTCTCCGTCTCACACACACACACACACACACTGGCCAAGTGAATACAAGTGAAAGCTGTTATACTTTATTGATTTGACCAATTAAATCCACTTCAGAGATCAATTATTTTATGAACCTATTGATTCAGAGATGGAGACATTTTCAAGCTTTCAGACAATTAAGACTGGATTGTACACAACAGGGTGCAACTCAACCTTGGAAAGGAGATCTTCATTATTTTGCACACTCATTGTATATTATGAAACTTGTATTGATATTCCACAGCCGTTACATTCATTTCCCACTTTGCACCTCAACCATAAGGTTATAATCCACATTTTCATATAAATAAATCTCTGTTCTTTCCTGGGAAAAACATACATACAGACACCTTCAACACACACACACACACACACTTGTCACCTTTTAACCTCTCTCATTATCACAGTTTTCAGCTGAGGACATCTGTCAATGAGTTGAAGTTTCAGTCTACACTGATATGTACACACACATACACACACACACACACACACACACACCATATGCTCCACTGCAAAAGTGAATGTGTTGTTACAGCCAACCAAGCTTCACCTCGGCACACTGAGTCAGTCTGTTGGGAAATGACTCAAATTAAGACAGAAAACATCTTGTCACAACAGCGTCGGCCTTAATCGGTGATCTGTGTGTGTATGAGTGTGTGTGTGTGTGTGTGTGTGTGTGTGTGTGTGTGTGTGTAGGGCACTCGTCCACACAAACACATCTCACAATGCACATCAGTGGAGAAAATATATATTAACCTTATATTAACCTTATATTAATGTTATTGTCTACTTGGTGACAGCTACGTTTTCAATACAGAAACTCATTTGTGGATGGAACTAAAAATATAAGGAGGAAGAGTGGATTAACATATCAACTATTACACAATTACAATCACCATGGCAGCTACCAGTTGATTGATATGGACTGAGTGACTGAATGAGTATGTTTTTTTACATGTTTGCTCCCCTTCTTTGACAATGATATATTCATGTTTAAAAATGCTACAGGTAAGCAGAGGGTTCCGAATCCCACGTGAAAAAAGATATATAGGAAACGTGAGAAATGGTGTGAGAAAAAGGAAGTAGGACTGAAGGAGGGAGAGTGAGGCATGATGGACAGAGAGCGGGATGTGGATAAAGAAGAGAGGGGGGAGAAAGAGAGAGGGAGAGAGTGATAAAAATAAATTGAGGCGGGTATCTGCGGGTTTGAGAAAGCAATTTAGGACCAATCTAAAAACCAAAATAAAGAAACAAAACTGACCAAAAATGAAATCCAATTCTATTTAAGAAAGCAGATATGGTTAAAGATATGTGTGTTGGAGTCTGGTTGACTTGAGTTCTGATGTCATGTAGTTTCTGCGATCCAGTTCAGTTGTAGTGTTTGTCATCTTGTTCTTTGTGTTTCTTTGTTTCTTGTGCCGGGATGTTCTTTCTTTCATAAGCCCCCTTGAGATGTTTTTATATCTCACCTGAACAATTTGTATTTGTTTCCTCCTCTTTGTTTTTTATCATTTTTTTTTTTTATACGTGCAAATAAATAAATCCCCAAGTCAATTCCCTCTCTGCTTCACTCGCTCCTTCTCCACTTCCCCTAATCTCTCCCTCTCTCTCTCTCTCTCTCTCCCTCTCTCTCTCACACACACACAGACACACACATACACACCCCGCCTCTCCTTGTGCTGTTGTATTTGTGAAGACATTCTAGGGTTCCCACACTCACTTGGACATCAAAATTCAAGGGCATTTCAATGACTTTCATTGTTTGGTGGAATTCAAGGACCTCAAAATTGGCACAATTTGAAGGGAAGACGTGACACTGGTCAATACACGATAGAAGCCTCGTGTTTTACAAATGATTTCCTAATGAGATCAGAAAAAAAAACAGATTCGGCCCCCAAAAGATGGTAAAAACACAAAAACATGCACAGCCACAATCACAACTGACACATTACTGGCATTTCAATCATCTAATGACACTTGGTTGTATAACTGTGAAGAACATCCGACTGTGTATAATCTAATTACCACTCATTGATTGATTGGACAGCCGATGCGAGCTCTTTGCTATTAATAGGTGGCTGCTGTATGAACACAACACAGAAAGTGTTCGTTTGGTAAAATGACAAATCTCATTACAGAATAGTTAAGAGTAATGCACATCATCAAGAGCTGATTGACGCAAAATAACGAACTTGTCAGTCTTCCGAGCAGAGCAAATATCTAGTCAGTAATGGACACACACACACACACACACACAGAATATAGGAGTTGAAGGTAATAGAGGATAAATTCTCCAAAATTCCTGATATGAACAATCTAATTAAACAGTTTTAGACCTAAATTAACTAAATATAGTCACACTTATTCATACAACACACTGGTCCTCCTGTGTGTAGCCTGCGACCCATTTTGGGCCCCAACCCCTAGTTTTCAGAAACTGATCGTGGACCAGTGGCCAGAGAGCCTCGCTGTGATTGGCTGGGAGTGTTGCGTTGCCATGGGAGACCCCTGCTGGCTGGGTGATGGAACAACAACGCTATACTGGGAGAGCCTCGGGCCGGGGACAGAGAGAGAGAGAGAGAGAGAGAGAGAGAGAGACCCCCAGCCATGCTCATTTGGCCAAGCAAGCAACACAGCTGACCTCCACACACTGCAGGTCACTGCTAATGCCCTGTTATTGATGGACACACACACACACACACACACACATACACACACACACACACACACATACACACACATACACACAGAGCAAGAGAGAGTGAGAGAGAAAACCATAACTGATTGACTGTATTGCTTTGGCAGCATTTGTTTCTTTCCCGTAATGCCAGTAAAGCATATTTGAATTTGAATTTGAATTTGAATTTGAGAGAGCGAGAGCAAGAGAGAGAGAGAGAGAGAGAGAGAGAGAGAGAGAGAGAGAGAGAGAGAGAGAGAGAGAGAGCAAGAGTTCGCCAAGTTTACCAGTTTCAATGAATTACTGCAATCTCACATGCATGCATACAGAAAAACACACACACACACACACACACACACACACTCACATACACACACATACACACACGTAGTGCAACTACCTATTATTTTTCCTACAGCCAAACACAGTGGCTTGGTATCCACCTTGCAGAGGCATTGCAAAAGAAATGGTAATGTTGCTGCCAGTTTGTCACAGACAGTGGTGTGAAACTTTTGGATGTACTAAAAGAACTTTGGGTTAGTGCTCCATTAGTGCTACAATTTAAAATTAAAGTAGACATTCCAGGATTTCCCATATATATACAACACTAACTAACAGGGAAATGTGGACAATAAGGGGTTTAAAGGAACATTTACCTCATACACTGCACTGGAACCGGCCTGACTAAACTGTTTACATTTCATTGTAGATTGTATATTCCTTAATACTTCATATTTATTTATTTCCTTGTTGTTTTAATATACTATTTATATGTAAATTGGTGTGTCATTTCAGTCTGTGACTGCGAAGCACTAATAAAAGCCACTACCACTACTACTACCACTACTACTACTTGTTTAATGCATTCTAGCAGTTATTTTGTGATGACGTGTTCTAATGTACCTTCTTGTTGAGCCCGCTTTCCCCCAATCTGCCTCATCCATTTACCTACATTTCCCAGAATGCCTTTTGACATCCCCCAGTGAACTTGCCTGGTATTGCTGCATTCAGCCATTGAAATGCAAAGTACACCAATAGCGGAAAAAATAAAGGAGAAATCCATCCTAAAACACTTTTTAAAAACACTGTTGAGACATAAACATTTTTAACAGGCATGTAAGGGCACTCACTGTAAAGGCACTACTTTGGATATACTGTAGAACTAAAGATAGCTAAGGAATGACATTGACCCAGGACAGAGATTAAGTTGATTTCCTTACCTTTGAAAACACTGAAGAGGGAACTTGAGAAGGAAACAGAAAAACCCAAGGCCCCGCCCCTTTAAGATACAAGCTCCCAGCGGACACTCTTAAATTTAAACGAGGAGGAAAATAAACCCTTCACTCAGTGACTACATCCTCATCTTCATTATAAAGTAGCCCTTGTTTAACGATACATCTCTGTCTCCAAACAACAAACAAGAGCGGCTAAAAATATGATCAGCATCATGAATTATACATAGTTTCCACAGATCCTCTGGGTGAGCTACGTTGGATGCAGCGGAGCGAGCGGCTTCACCACATGGTGTAATTACAGAGGTTACAGCGGCGGTGATAAACACTGTGAAAAGACAAATTAAAACTTGTTTGGTTTAGGCTAACCTCCCCCACCCACGGAGGAATTCAAACCGCTCAGTGGCAGGAGTAGCTGCGTCGTGACAGAGCAGTTTGCAAACAAGCCGATTCGGGAATGAATGCTGCAGATCGAGGAGCTTCGAAGTTAACGCACCGGGCGGGAAGTGCATTGGTCAATATGTGGTGCTTTGAGGGCGCATGTACATCACCTAGGGTTAAGGTTAGGGTTAAGCATGGTAGGGTTGCATGTTCCCCTCTGACCGTTAGGCTGCTGGTTCAATTCCCTGAGTTTGCAGAGAGGTTGACCTAGATACTTCCCAGCAATCGGACAGAGGCTGACTGTAAATTTCAGTATCCACCGATGCTGCCCAAGGGTAATGACATAGGTCGGTAGGACGGTTTCTCGAACATGCTTGCCCCTTGTTTTTTTCAGTTCATTTCAATGGTTTGGTTGCGGCCGGTGCATGTCTCCTCCAAACTATGCAGCTCGCATTTTGGATGTGGTGCATTTTTGTCTCAACCTCATGCATTACGCATTATTTCGCATTACGTCGATGTGAGAATATACCTCAAAAGGGGCATTATCTAGCTCTCGCGCAAGCTGATGAAACTCTCCACGCTCTGTTCTCCCGCGGAGGATGTCATGACTTTCTCTTGCCCATTTTTATTTTCACACAACATTATCCCCTTTGTTACTTCAGGTTAGCTAGCTAACACTAATTAGATAGCTTGCAAGTGGTTGTCGAACTTTGGGTTGCATAACAACAAAAATGATGAGCTCTTACTCCCTCTGTTACTAGCAAAGCGTCCTTTCTAATCACAACCTAAGGCGCTGAACCCCCACCAACTCAAGGAGTGCTGATCTGCTGCTGACCTTGTGTTCTGACCCTCCTCTTAATGCCTTACAATTTGTAGTTCTCTGTACATGTGAAAAAAATCCAAATGTTACACCAAATGAAATTCATTTACATTTTACTCACTTAGCTGACACTCTTACCCAGAGCGACTTACAATGAGTATATCAGCTGAATACTAAAACTATGGCTACTGCAGCTCTGATCTTTGCCGATACAAAAAAAACATTAGTTCATAATTATTTCAACAAACAGAAATGTGCTTTGGCCCTAACGTGATATATGGGCAATGTCAGGAGCCAATGGAGATGAGTAATTTTGCTCTCAGCAAGGATTAGAAACTGGGACAAAATGAGTGTGAAGGATACAGTGGGATATGAAGAAAAAAAAAAGGACATCAGTTGGTCATAGATGTCGGCGAAAATTAGCCATCTTCACTGCCTTCACTGTATCGCAGCACAGTATATTGTTCAATTTAAGCCATCCTACTCAGTGCAGATCCAGTGATCTCCATTAGCATTTGGACAGTGATACATAGCTTGGTATTTTGGCTCCATAAGCTTTCAGACAAAGCTGAACATCTGCATCTCAACCTCATAGCTTCTGTGTCATTTCACTTTCCAAAGTCTTAAATCTTTTTTCCTTAAGATAATTTAAATCTTTTGCAATGCAGTTTCACTAGTTTCTCGAAAAATAGTGAAATCATCATTAAATAAGGCAGATGAATCCACAAATAAGATAATGTTACTTGATTCAAAATAATTGAAATAAGTTGGTTTGTATCAGCAAGAAGTGAAATTACCTCACCCTGTTTGCAGATTTTTTTCACTACGAATTTCTAGACTCTATATTATACAATATGACTTGTTAAAAATGATATTTTTTGCAATGTGCTTCCAGCGCTTGCAATGTAAGCATAGTCCACAACTGTGTCTGTACTCTGTTTGCACAACAGTAACACGGCACTTCATACATAAGTTCAGCACACAGAGGGAGGAAGAAACTTGACCATAGAGAAATTTAGCCTCAGCAAAAGCCTACGGTACAAAGGCTTCCTATTGCTATTCTCAGCACTGCAACCATCAACCATTACCACCCCAGAGCACTACTAGCACACTGGCTAGCTACTGTAACACCATACATAATACATCAGCCTGACTTTGAAGGGCTTTTCTCTGAAGAAATGACATCACTGAAGAAATCTCTTATGGAAGGCAGCATCAAAGCGGCACATCGACGCTCCCCTCAGCTTCGCCTCAGACCGCGGCTAAAGCAAGACGGCGTGCATGATAAAAGCGGCATCAAATAGCGCTGCAGACAATGGATAGGGCAGCTTGACACAAGTTAGGACAGCATGAGAATCGCTATGAATGTCAAAAGGCTAAAAATTAAAGATACGCTATGTAACATTTTCATGAGAAAACGTTGCCTCATTTTCAATGTCAGCAGTGTGTGTGTTTGGGCTGGGCAAGAGAAAATGCACCCATCAGCATTGCATGAGACTTCCTAGTTTGTCCCATTCCAGCTCCTGTCAGGCCAAGTAGCAGGAAATCTTGGCGTCCGATTATTGCGTCCAATCAGGAGCGGCAAGGCAGCAGAACTGCAGAACCTCCAGAACCTTTAACACACTACTAGCTAACAAAAGGATAAATCACAAATCATTATCATCACTGGTGTAAAAAGAATGGAATAAAAAGAATAAATAGAGTGACACTGTGAATAGCGTTCCCACATCATAAGCATATAGAGTATATGCTTCAAAAGAAATGACAGTACAGTTTTGAAGTAACTAGCACGTCTGTCACTATGCATTGCAGTTTGTACACTCTCTCGGTCCATTTTCCACCATGATATTCATTTCAGTCTGTTGAGATGTCTCCTGATACAAGATTTCTTTTCTCCTCTCCCTCTCTTTCTTTCTCTATTCCTATTCCCTCGGAACATTAGGTCTCTATCTGTGAACATTCACCGTTGTCTCTGAAAGCCAGAAACTGGAGAGGGGAGTTTGTCTCGCGCATTTATCTGTACACTGTGCCGATGTACACCTCCATGAGGAATGAACTGGGTAAGATGAAAAGACCCACAATATCCTGGAGTAGTCAGTATACTTTTTCTGATTCATAACCGATAGGAGTGCTAAAACATAAAGCTTGCTGGGCTGCAAAACTTCAGTTAAAACATTGTATGGTTTCACGGTCGGTCTTATATTCAATGTCAGAGTGGCAGACCAGGTAATACCTTGGGATGACATGCCAGATCAGTCTTACGGGATTATTCCTGTTATTTTCATGTGATGTTTGGATGGCTCTTTGGCCTGACAGTAGTGACATGTTATGTAATTCTTGGTCACATCGCCTTACATCATCTTAAATCAACAGCACTGCTTTATGTCAAATGATGATGATTCTTTCCCCCAAATATTCATTCATCCGTCACAGCTGCCCCTATGACACCAATTAATTTTGCATTAGCGGTGGCTAATTATTGCTGGTGGCTACTAGAGAACCAAACCATGTTTTACAGTTTCACCTGGTTCTTAGACTACTGACGGGCCAAAGTGTCATCTGATCACCATATAAAATATTATAAATGATCCTTTAAGCTGCATTTCCACGAGGAACCTCTCTTTACAGCGCTAGCCTCTATTTAGCATTATTTTCAACGGAAAGGACATGCTGTCGTGCGTTCCTGGCAGCACTGGGACATTCGGCTGTTTTTAGCAGTTTGAGAAAAACAGTGCTGCGCTACAGATGGGCTTTGAATAGTCACAAAGCAACAACAAAAAGCCACGACCAGCACTTCCCCCGAGCGTCTGTTTAGCACTGCTAGCTAAAAAATGAAAAGCGGCGGCCAGTGGATGCTTTATTACTTATTTCTCCGCCCTCTCACTTTGGAAGGGGAGTCGTACGTGTTCGCGAATACGGATCGGGCCTGTCCGATGCCATGAGCGTGACATATGTGCATTCTTAAAATTGGGTGCTATTCCTCTTTAGCGAATGAAAAAATGATGCCGAAGCCTGCCCCGGAGTGTGTGGTGTGGCCGCTCTCTCTCTCTCTCTCTCTTTCTCTTTTGCAGTGCTATAAATAGTGGGGAGTGCTGCTGTCTCTCATATTTCATGTGTCAGTGGCTCCCACAGTCACTGGTGAAGAATGCTCACCGCGCACATAAAGCCTCGCCTCGCCTCCTTCCGCACTTGTTTCCTCTTCTACACTCTCCTCCTTTCACTTTCCTGTCCTGTATTATTCTCTCCTCCTTATCCTCTCTTCTCGTCTCCTCTCCTCTGCTACGCTCCTATCCTCTCCTCCCTTTTCGTTTCCTCCTCCCCTCCTCTCGATGCTAAAAGGCCCGGGCCTAACCCACATGTTTGGAGTGGCGAGGGACTTGATCCTCATATGTAGGCCAATAACCAGGGGGCGACTTAAGTGGCAAAGAAAGGAGATCACATCTTCAGTTACAACACGCATTCTCCTCATTTTACAGGACAAAAATAACACTGAGTTACCTTCTATTGTCTGCTAATTTCAATAGATAAATCACTGCCACTAACCACGCCCTTACAGTAGGCTACACAAATGTTTAACCCAACCATACTTTCAAGCACTTAAATGCCTGTGTGGCATGACTCCTTGTGGATATAATGTGTATTTTGTCAAAGGTGATTCTTAGTAGCCAGCAAACCCTGAGCTATGTAGACACTGTGTACCTACCCATGACATGTTATGTGAGTTCTACCCACATATCCAGGCCTATAACATAAATGTATAACCCTGCAGATACAGATACATCCAGGTTATCATACTCTGATTTGAAAGCAGTGAGATTATTTCGCTGTAAAAGACAACACAGACATTTTGGGAGTTTGGCCCATTGGTCACTTTACCTAATATGTGATGAGAGGATTGGTACCAAAATCATCTCTGAGTCTCTGGTAGAAAGCTCTGTCCGGTGTGCATGCTAACAGTTTAGCATCAAGTATGTTAAGTAATCATAGGCAACTAGCATTATCCTAAAAGTGGGAAAATGAGAACTTGTAGCAACTCAAAGTCTCGATGGTTAGTTAATTTTAATGCCACGTGTTCAACTGCTGGGCTTGTTTAGGGGAGTGGGATATAAACAGACCAAAAATGCACTCTTTTAATACTTTCAATAGCAGAAGATCGGTCTTCCTTACTTGTACTAGGAAATGAGCAAAGTTAGCCAGACAGCTAAAGTTTTTGCGCTGTTGATTCGTAACGGACTTATATTATAACACTAATGATGATGAGATTTTGTCTCCAAGTTAATCTACAGAAATAAAAAACAATACCAACTTTGGTTTACTAAAAGGTTTATCTTCTTATTTTGGATAATGCTAATCGCCAACGATTATTTAACATACTGTATGCTAAAGCGTTAGCATGCGCACCAAACAGAACTATCTACCAGAGACACAAAGATGATTTTGGTGCCAAACCTCTCATCGCATATAAGGTAAGGAGACCAATGGGCCACATTCCCAAAAAGTTCTAGTCCTTTAAGGCAAGTTGACTAAGAACGCAGCCTTAATTCACTACAACAACAGCCTAGAGGAGCGCTAATAAGGAAGCCCAGCCCTAGCTGAAGCCCAGCCCTAGCTCGTCTATTGGAACACATGGAGTGCAGTATGTTAGCCAGCTGAGCGAAAATCTCTAAGGGATTTGACCCTCAGCCAATAAACTGTGAAGTCTCCTCATGTCTCAGTCAGACACAATGCTTAGTCATCTGCACGGTGCTCAGCTCAACTTGACAAATCCTCATTAGCCGAAAGTAGAAAGGTCTAAGAGAAGATATTTCCTTTGAGCTTTGTTCAGAAGCTCATTGTGTCTTATAGGCCTCTCTGTATCAAGGCTTTGTGTGACATTTTCAATCAACAACTGCAATATACTGGAGCCGTTTTGCCTAACTAGGTCTGGCAAATAAAAAGCCCGAGAAAGCATTCCGCATAGCTGACAGAGAGTATCCGATAGCTGATCCGCACCAATAATACAAAAAGTACAAGCATCTTTGATTTCATTCCATTTTCATCTCGTTCCATTTCCCAAGTGTAAATGCCCCGTTTTCTTTCCGAGATCAAAGCTGATTAAAATACCTCAATCTTTCTGCTTCCCAGATGAATTGATAAAAACAAAAAAAACAGAAAAACATTCTCTCTGTGCTGTATTAAAAAAGTTCAATCTCTATTCTACAATAACAGCAAAACCATTCTAATGAGTTTCCAAAATGCACAAGGACCAAGACTTAGGTGTGATGTGGTGGTAAATAAAGATGTGGGTAAACTATGACCTCCAGTCAGTGATAATTATAAGACAAAAAATCACCAATATCAAAAATGTATTATAATTTAAGTATTGGTTCCCCTTAAAAGACCTTATAACTAACATCAGTTTGATATAGCTCACTATGATGTACACTATCTAAAAAACGGTCGGTAAATTGAGTTTCGGTAGACTACCCTCCACTATAATCCCAGCAAGGTTGGTTGATTTTGTCATTCCTTTCAATTAATCCCAATAATCCAGACCAGTGCACAAACGGCAGGGTTCCCATGGGTGCGGCCTTATGGGTAGGAGGCAATTTGAGGGGCGATGGCGGATGGGAGGGGTGATGGTGTCCCCTTTACTCGCACTACTCATTTGTCTCTAAATATCTGATAATGTGACAAGACCTTTACCGTCAATTAGTTGATTTAATGGTATGTTTTACATGACAGATTCCCAGAAAAATTATGAGGATATCTCTGGCATCACAGCATTACTCACAAGTACGTTTTACTATGTATAGTACACTTTACTCTTTATAGTAGGTCATTTTGAGGGAGGACAATATAGTGGGGAAAGCAATTTGCCCTGGTTGTTAATTGCATGGGCTGTTTGATTAGCCCGACAAATCAAATGGCTTTTACCTCCTTAAAGCAGAATAGGCCCTAATGTTTTCAAAGTCATGATGTCATCCTTGCGGTTAAAGGTTGACTCAGCTGTTAAGCTTAATGGACACACACACACCCACAAATGCACACAAACACACACAATAGGGTATCATATGACTGCACATCACTAGCAACCTTATTTCTGGGCAGGTATGAAAAATAAGGATTTTTCAGCCTAGGCTAGCGCGAAATCACCATCACTGATCAGAAATACAACTTATGGCTAATGGAAATGGTATGGCAGTAAACTAGATGTGTTTGGGTTGGTGCCCAATATCTTTGGTTTCCGCCCCTGTTTGATTGGGACACCGACCGGACTGCTGAGCGAGCCTCTGAGATAAAGAGGAGCTTAGTGGCTGTCCGGGCGCAGTGTGGATGTGAGTACAGTGAATGGAGATGCATTAGGACCAGACAATGGCTGAACTCCACTGACCAGACGCCACTTCCTCTCCCGCACGTGTACGCACACACACAAACACCAACATGTGTGCAAACACACACACACACACGCACATAGAAAACTTGCAAGCATACAAATCAGGGTCAGAAATTAATGGGTGCTCGAGGCAAAAATTGCCCTTGAAAGTTCCTAAAATGCCTGTGAAGTTAAAAACGAAGGGGCACAAACGCCCCCGATAATTACGAGCACCCTTTTTGCGTTTCACCCTGCTCAGATTTTATTTGTCGAGTTATTCATGCGTGAATGCGACTCCTGTCCCCCCGCAGGCCACCGTAGGTGATTCGTGGGGGCCGATGACCGGGTGATTGTGCCTTTTAGGCGAGTAAAACAGAGCGGTTTTGGATCAGAAAACAACCTGAAGCAGCCTGGAGCAGCAGTAGAAGAAAATGCCGACACCACACAAACCACTGCATCAACAAAAAAATAAAACAAGCCAATATGGTGAAAAACTCAACAATGGAGTGGAGGAAGTTGGACTGGAGAAAATGATATCATCTGTAAGGCCTGCTGCCAGTTTCCAGCAGTGGGGAAAAAAATTGAGTGTTTACTTGCCAATATGCAATGCAAATGTATTTCTTCATATACAATTCCCCCCAAAAAGGAGCAAAACACCCCTAGAAATCAGATCAAGGGGGCAAAAAATGCCATTTGAAAAGCTAATTTCTTACTCAGATGCAAATAATCATTCTCCCTCTCTTTTATCTCTCAGCTGTCTCCCAAAAAAAAATCCACATGAATTTGTCCCGACGAGACAGACAAAAAAAGGTAAAGCCGAGCGAGAATTGGTCTCACCGAGGTGATAATGAGCGGGTGTTCGACCGCCACAATCTGTAATTTTCAACTTCGCAGCTCAAAAAGCTCTGCAGGACATAATGGCTTTCTCACAGGAGAATTATGGCTAAGCAGCTCATTTGTATTACGTAAGGCCCACTTACACATACGGGTTCATAAACGCTTAAAGGCATGTGTGAACAAAGAGCAGCTGTCAGGCTGAAGCCAATCTTCCAACGCCCACCCAGTCGTACACTCGGCGCGCACACACACACAAGCAAAGAGACAAGGGCGCACAAAGTCACACACCTACACTTGAGCACACAAACTATCAGGACGGACCAGCTGCTCTTTCTATGAAAGAGACTGACCAGGTGATTCTGGGTAAAAGCTCTGATCACTTATTCATTTTACCAGCTAAATCCACCTGAGTCATGAAGGGGAGATGGACATGAAAGGCAGGAAGCTGGGTAAAGGAGGATTTTTAAACCTTAAGACAACTGAGACGTGGATTGCACAAAAGAGTCTGCAACTCAACATTTGAAAGATGGTCCTGATATTCAGCATGATCACTGTATTAGGAAACCTGTAATTCCATCACCTTACATTCATTTCATATCCTAACTTAATCTAAAACACTTGATGCATCAAAAGCATACATGTTTTATGAGCATACATTCATTATTCCTACATTATAATGCATTACGGCATGTGTCACAGTGAATCTGGTATTGCTGGACTGTGTAAATGCTATTAACTACAGAGTTGTTTTGGTATATTGCATGTAATATAACATATCACATTCTGATTATAATGCACTCTTAATGTTCACTTAATGTGCTTATGATGTCTTGTAATGCCTGATGAACTTTAACACTAAGCCTAAAATGTGATCTAGTATATGATGTATAGTAAGTATATGATGTAGTAAATGATGTATATGAAGTATGTATATGACCTAGTATGTACTGTATTTAGTATGTATGTATATGATGTGTATATACAGTATATGCAGTATGTACAGTATATGTATGATGTAGTATGGTATATGACATGTACATGATAGTATGTAAAGCCCTTTGAGACTTGACTGATATAAAGATCTATATAAATAAACTAGACTAGACTAAAATAGTCTCTTTCAATGTCCAATCAAATGTTATAATCAGTACGTAATCAGTATTTGCAGGACATGTGCAAAGGGGGGTGTGAAGGCCGTCCTAATGTTTTATACACTGTTGTACGATGGAAAATAGAGCATTTCTGCACACACACACACTTACACTCACAAACCAGAGGGGGAAAACTCCCCTCCAACACCACACACAACCACCCACCCACTCATACACCTCACACACACTTCCACGCACTCAGAGCTAATTGGGAGTCGCTCCCTCCTGACCTCGCCTCACACACAAAAAATGACCAACACCACGACGGCGCCAGAGTCTCGCCTGTTATCCCTAACAAGGGGTCGTGTGTCGCTGAAGCCCGAAAACCCGACCAGACCGCACCTGGCTGACATCACGGAGGAACCAGAGTCCCCGTTGCCGCGGCAACCACAACTTGGCAACCGCAACTTGGCAACGTCCCGCTCCACAGGGCATTGATTGGGGCGAGCGGCGCGGTGAGAGGTGGATTAGGAAGAGTATTATTGTCTCCCTTCGGCGCGGGAGGACGCACGGGGGGGGGCTCGAGCATCGCCAGACACGGAGAAGATGGTGGGACCGCATGGCACTCACCGAAATTACCACCACCACCACCTCGGTCTGGACTCGGGCTGAGGCATAGAGATGAAAGATGTCTTTTTTTTTGTAATTTATTATTCATTCATTTGGTGATTTGATTGCAGTGAGACATAAGAAAATGCGGTGTTCTTTTGGCTCGGCAGGTCGAGGCAGGTTCCATGTATTTGAAGGCTGAGCGAGTAAAATGATAATCCTGATTTAGTCTCTAATGGGATTACAAATCATTTTGATTCTTAGGTTTTGATGATTTGAGGAAGAAAATGATTTGCATTGTATATCAGCAGCTTGTCGTGTCATGTCTACCTCTCTACTGTGTGGAAATGGCATAAATGTATCGCTGTTGTCGGGTGAAAACCTTCTCCAAAAATGTCCAACTTTTCAGGAACTAAGATAAACAGCCTTGTTTTCAGATTGACAACCATGCATTTTGGAGTTTATCCAGTGGGGTTTTGAAAGGGTTTTCATAGGCCCAGTGGCCATAGAGGAATGTGTTCCTTCATTTTAAGTCAAAACATGAAAATCCCCAAAACTGGAGTTATGAATTTTTACCCGACAATGACGATATATAGTTTTATACCTTTTATACCTTTTGATACAGAGGACAAACCCTGTTCTCTTCAGCCAAAACCCCACCCACTGCCATGACATCATCAGTATCATGTTGAATGCCAGTGCTTCAATATGACCAAAAGAAAACACCCATTTTCCGGTGACTAAAATAATTCAATTGGGCACTCAGAGGTGCCGCGGGACATATATTTGGTTGCATTTTCACTCAAGTGGCCCTTTAACGGACGAGCGAATGGAAGGCGTCATAAATACGGGTGCAAGATGATTTTTTTTTTTTGCGAGGGGGCATTTTTTCGGCCGCAAAGTGCGCACTCGAAACGGCGTGCGGAACGAACAAAACTCAAGTGACAAAATGACGTGCCCGACAAACAACCATTACCCTCTCCACAACTACCACTCTCCTCCTCTGTCCTCTTAGGGTAGAGGAGAGGAGAGGGAAACCACTCCAGTGCCTAAGAAAGGGGAGCAAAGTGCGGCTGTTATTTACCGTCATCCATTATTGAACAGGCGGGATGCGCGAGTGCTGGTTTCAGGGAGACGGAATGGTTGTTGGTCATTTTGTCACCTCCATTTTGGGCCTGCACAGTGGGCATTTACATACATACAATGTGGGTAAATAAAAAAATCTATATATACTATGCATATACTAGACTATGTACTATATATACCAGAGGTGGGGACTCGAGTCACTTGACTTGGACTCAAGTCAGACTCGACTTGATGCATGAAGAGAAGACTTGAGACTTGACTTGACTTGGGTTCTGGTGACTTGGGACTTGACTCTGACTTGTACTTTGATGACTTGAAAAGGTTTCTAAAGTCTTGACTTGAGATCTTGTGTTTGTGTAAATGACTTAGATTGAAAGTGATGAGATTTGTTCCAGCAGACGACTGAATTTAAATCCTGTTGTCTGAATTTGTATGGAACGATTGAATTTATTGAAGTTGAAACTGATTCTAGAAATCAAACTCATGATGCTCTTACCAAGTTTTTATCCTATTAAAACCATATTGCATTGAAACGTCCTAGATATTTAGTTTTCTTTAAGATATTAAATTGATACTGGACTCTTGATTTGTTCTGACTTGACTTGCTGTTCTACATTTAGACTTGAGACTTGACATTAATGACATGGACTTGACTTGGTAATCTACATTTAGACTTGGGACTTGACTTGAGACTTGTGCCTCAAGACTTGAGACTGACTTGGGACTCGAAAAACTCGTAAAACTGACTCGGTTATGGGGACATTTGCATGTCAACAAAAAACATGGCGGATGAACATTTTCACGCTGTTGAACGTGTGGGACGGGATGCCCCGGGTGCACTGGAATATTCCGTTAACGGGTGTATTCATGACAACAGGGAGACTCAATCACAGGTTATCAAAGGTTCGTGTAAACAGTTTAACCCGAAGAAGACCTTAACCGGAGTGTGGCCGACAGTTACCCCCGTGAATGCAAACGTGTCCGGTGATGTCAGTGCCTTGTCCTTCTCCTCTCCTCCCCTACTGTGTTTTCTGCTCTGAGCGGTTCAAGGAATAAATAGGTTGTTGACCAGGCTACCTATCTTCCCCATCTACTCGCTGAGAGGAGAGAGAGGAGGGCCGAGGCAAGCTGTGATATGAATCAGACGCTGCCATGATTGGAATATAATGACCTGGCAACACGGAATCTCTCGCTCTCTTTGTCTCTCTCCGTCTCTCTCCCTCTCTCTTTCTCTGTGAACAGGCTTATCATAGATTATCAGGTTAGGACAACGGATGGCCGATTCAAATAGGTAGTGAAATGGTTTCGACACAAAGCGTTTAGCAAGCGTCAGACGGACTGGTCAAGACCAGAGAACCAAACGGTTTCCTGGTCGTTTTGCCTCACATGGGATTGTGGCTGTATTGTGAAAATACAATAAGAATATGAATGAGAAGTAAAAATAAAATTTTACCTGGCTACCTACCCTGTTTTACTTGTGGTTCTCAGTTATAAATTGTGTACACTGATAATGACAGTCCAATATTTCAACTTCATTAAGAAAACTGCTACATAGTTACACTATATCACTATTATTATGATCATTAGTAGTAGCAGTAGTAGAAGTAGTAGTAATAGTAGCAGTAGAAGCAGTAGTAGTAGTAGTAGTAGTAGCAGTAGAAGCAGTAGTAGTAGTAGCAGTAGTAGTAGTAGCAGTAGAAGCAGTAGTAGTAGTAGTAGCAGTAGAAGCAGTAGTAGTAGTAGTAGCAGTAGAAGCAGCAGTAGTAGTAGTAGTAGTAGTAGCAGTATTAGTAGTAGTAGTAGTAGTAGCAGTAGCAGTAGCAGTAGTAGTAGCAGTATTAATAGTAGTAGCAGTAGCAGTAGTAGTAGCAGTATTATTATTATTATTATTATTATTAGTAGTAGTAGTAGTAGTAGCAGAAGCAGTAGTAGTAGTAGTCCCAGTAGTAGTAGTAGGGCCATGTAAATGATCATATCTTAACATATTAAATAGAAGATATTAAAGTATTAATGCTATTATTACTAGTAGTACTAGTATTAGCATTATCATCAAGATTTCCCAATAAAGTACTACTTCTACTATGTGCCCTAATGTGAACTCTATATTATAGTCAGGTGACTCTGATTGACATGTCATTAGTTCCCATTCAAATTGAGGACAATGTTAGACTAGCTCAGGCTGAAAGATACCCCCAAAAAAACATGACTGCCATACTTGTTTTTGTGGAGAATCAAAGAAAACCCTTTCATTTTGAGTCTAGGACTTCTGCAGAAAGCGGTTAATTTATGCCTCGCATCTGTCTCCGTGAGAGGTTATTAAAAGTTTGTCCACATCGCATGCATCGTCTTCCTAATATAAAAACTTAATGAGGCCTGTTGAGGCCGCGGCAGAAGAGGCGAGCCGTCGGAGGCAGGATGATAACGCACTCTTTAACGCCGAGCCGTGGAGGGAGCGCATCGCTTTCCAGCCTTGTCACCAGGGACGCGGCTATAGGGGCCACCCCGCCATCCAGCATGAATCAGTGGTAATTAGGCTGAGGGATGGGGATACTCTGTTATACCCCAGAGTGGGACGATGAACGTACTCTGTATACCTCTGGCTCGCAGTGAGCGCTACGCCGTACAGCGTGCTACAGGAGCACGGGCGGCGACGTTTCGGGGGAAGATAAGCTCTTTGATCAACTAAATGTTGTGTGACGAGAACAGTGGCGCCGGCTTCACCTGCGTGTTCGGTGTTTAGCGCTGGAGATGTGGCGGATCTAGCTCGTACCGGCCGGTAAACACTCGATGTGTGTGCCGAAGTGTTAGTATGCACCGTAGAAGAGTAGCAGTTGAACCTGCTACCCAAACAAAGTTGGTGTATTCCTTTCTTACTGAAACCTGAAAAGCATTGAGATCTCCTTTGGATCAATGGTGCTGGCAGTCGCATGTAAAAAGTGAATAGTCTGACCTAGGACCAGCAGCGCTCTGACACAATTACTCTAGGAGTCAAATTCAGTGCTGATCTTCCTCTGTCGGGCCTCAGTAACAACACCTCTGAATCATACCAGCGATCAATTCCTACCATTTGACGACTGCCCCGTCTTCTTTTTTATTGGATCCGGTGTAATTGGGAGCTATGGGATTCTCCTTTGGCCTAATGGCAGATTGCACGGCTCGCCCACGGGAGACAAAGGTCAAAACGGAGAGAAAAATAATGCCTCGACTATCTCCGCTATCCGCCTCATTCAATGTGAACACATCACCACCACTAACAAGGATGAGCCACTCACTTTGACCCTGCCATGTCATCCGAGCCCTTTTTTTGTGTTTTTGTGGAAGCTACTCTGATGATGAAATACAACATAGGCTACATACAAACAGATGATAGACAATATGAAATAAGTGGCCTGATATAGTCTTTGCAGTCAGAACTAAACCTATCTGCGGGCCTATTCCGAGGCCTCGCCCCATGTCCATCACATTAAACTTATCATTAGGCCGGGTAGCTACTCCATCTTGGGAGCGATCTGTGGCCCTGAAGAGAAAAAGCCAGGAATTAACTTTAAATGAGGCGTCAGTCATTAACTACCATGCAACCCACAGTGACTGGAGATATGGCTATTAGGGCTAATTCAGCAGGCGTGAGCAGGCCCCAATTTCTGCCAGGTCACAGAGCAGAAATCCAAAGACAATTAACATGAGCAAACAACATTATGATGCACGCGCTCCTTGCAACAGCCGCGCTCGCCGTTGAAAACACACACACACACAGCAATCGTGGCAATGTGATGAATGAGGTTAATCACTCTGCACGGGGAGGAAAAATAGCCTCGAGCTGATCAGAAACAGACTATGAGCTTTTCTTTTTTTTTCTTTTTTTTTTTCTTTAGTGATCAACATGGACCAGTTCAGCGCACTGGCAGTCCACAGGCCCGGCTGTGAAGTGCAGACAGCAAGGTGCTCTTCATTCATTCACATGCAAAAAAAAAAAAAAAAACACCCTGATGGGCTGAGAGAGGAATAAATATTTTGATCGCGCCGACACCGTCCGCTCGTCCGCGCGTCGCCCGGCAAAAGAGAGCACAAAGACGGCGCAGCCTCTCGCGACGAGCCGCTGTCGGCCACCATAATCTTATAAATATCGCTGAAATTTAGGTCAATCTGTAAAAGTAATACGGTTTTCGCATCAACCCACTCCCCACCCCCCCTTCCCCTCTCCAATCTCCCCATACATCCCGGCCTTTGGATGGATGGCGAATCTAGCTGAAATGGGGGTGGGGGGGTGGAGGGGGGGGGGGGTTCCATTTTCAGTGCCACAATCAATGCAAGCGCACCACAGCCCCTTTAGCGCATCATAATATTACAAAAAATAAAAGCACAATCCACAGCCCTCCTTTGAATAAAGCTAAATAAATCAAATAAAACATCTGGCAGAGACACAACGCACTTGGAATACAATTATAACGCGGCTGACAGCCAGCCATATTCCCAGCAGGGCTGTCAAATTCTGCCAGTTTTTCTATACATTTGCACAGATGAGAGAGAGAGGTAAGACAAGCAGAAAAGAGCGAACTGGAATGACATTGCGCCTGCTTACTGTAAAATCAATTCCCCCGGGGGATGGAGAGCCTCTTTTTCCTCTTGACTCCCCTCCTTTCCGACCGTGCGAATTTCCCGAAATTCAGACCATGTAAAACAGGTAGTCAGTCATTCCACCTCCAGAATATTTTTGTCCTGCACGGTGGGGAATTTAAAAAAAACAAAAAAAAAAAACAAGAAAGGGCAGCCAGCATCCGAGAGGAGACAGACAGCTGTAGGGAGGAAACGAGGAAGGAGCGGCCGGGCCGGAGCACTGCGCACAGGAGAAGGCAGGGAAAGCGGCAGAGGTGCTTTCTCTCTCTCTCTCTCTCCCTCCTCTCCTTTCCTTCTCTCTCTCTCTCTCTCTCTCTCTCTCTCCCTCTCCCTCCTCTAGTTCACAATACAACATCCCCCCATCCCTGCGAGACGGACTGACAGACAGACAGCTCGGGTACCAGTGTCAGCAGCGACACCCACCGGTGATGAGAGGGTTTGCGGTATGGGGGGTGATTCATGCCACAGAGACGCAGCAGCTGGAAGAGGAGAGGCGGCGTTGCGGTGGCTAAATCCGCCCAGCGTTCGGCTATAATTCTACCAAAAATTCACGATCAGTAATTCATATAACTAACTCTAACCCTTTCATTAATATTTCTCTTAATCATGTCTTTTTTAAAGGTGCTATGCATACCATTTTAACATCAATAAATCCTTACCGCAATAGTTTTGAGACATTAGTATAATTACTGTAAACAAACAAGACCATTGGCGAGAAGCTTGGCAGCCTCTACTGGCCTCTACACTGCATTTTTACATTGTGCCACCAACTAGGCTCCCGCGAAAGAAAGGGAAATAAAATTAGACAATTACCTTAAGTGTCACTGTGATAGATGTAGCCTACATAGCTGTGATTAGGTTTGGAAAGCAAGTGATAGGGGAAAAAGAAGGTAAATTAATTTAGATATGAATCAGGCTAACCATAAAATTGGTTACCTAGTGAGTTAAGAGAAAACAGATACTTAAAGGATTGTTGTTTGGTGATTTTGGACCTGTATATTATTTGCCTCTTACATGCCTGTAGTACTTGGACCCGCAGACAATATTGGCTCCAGAATAAACTGTCAGTAGAAACGGAGAGCTGCCGTTGCCTCTTGCTGCTAACAATGAGTCCAAATGGGGTTAGGGTTAGTCAAAATATCTCCAAAAAGCCAGTGTGTGAAAACGATATGGTGACCAACCGATGTATTTATACCCACAGCCCAGAAAGCAGCAGCACCGCACCATTTCAATTCAGTGGATAGTCTTCTACCAAACTCTACCCGGCTCCATGCGCAATTGTTTACAATCTGACCTGATCACTCCGCCACTAACACACTTTCACCCCACAGCAGTCTGTGCTGCGGCAGAGAAAAATAGTTCAGTGATTTCCTGATTAGTCAAAGTGTGCGTAATGGCAGAATTGTGTCATGAAATCAGAGCTAATTGTAATTTATGTACTTAGAAACTTTTCTGTCTACTCTCAACTCCCCTTTGGAACCTATACACATGGCTTCTTTGGAGATATTTTGGCATACCTCGTTTGTTAGCAACAAGAGGCTAGCAACAGGAGCTTTCCTTTTAAACCCACAGCTGACTCTGGAACCAACATTCTCTGTGGATCGAAGTACTAAAGGTTTGTAAGAGACAAATTATATATAGGTCCAAAAACGCCAAACTTAAAGCAGGAAATGTGCCACAATTACACATGATTGTGGAATATAGGATGAATTCAGGTGATCGAGTTGTGTTTATTTTGAAAAAAAGGGAAATTAAGTAAATTCATTGCTTAATAGTAACAGCATTGTCACTTGTTAGAGTCTTCATGTTTTTCTGATGGTGGTGGTAGTGACCCACACAGTTATCCAAAGTGCTGTGCCTCAACATAATCTAAAGAAATCTAAGGAAAATCCCCTGTATTGTTACCATACCCCATCATAACCACTGTCAGTGCAAGTCAGTGTAAGCATTAAACCCATTCAAAACAATTGCAGCATTGTTGAATGACACTTCTCCTGATGCTCCTCCTTCTTCTCCTTGTCTGTGGCATTAATCACCCCTCATACAGAAATAGGCACAATCAGAAATGTGATTACTTACCCCAATCTCCTACATAGAATTATGCTGCCTTCAAGGGCCCTGGTAAACTTTTTCAGAACTCGTAAACAACTTGTTGCACATTCAAGGGCTCTTGGTCCGAACAAACTGCACCCTGTAACAAGTAAGACTTTTTTGGCGGTGATTGTTTTACTGCAGAAATCAAATAGCGCAGAGCTACTTTGTATTGCAGCGGCAGAATTAAAGAGGAGATGTGCATCAAGCGTGTATCTAATATTTTAATTCATTTATTAAAAACAAAAATCAACCAAAAAGTGACAATAGAAACATGCAAAAAGGTATTATCAAAATTCGGACTCAGTCATATTTACCATTTTGCTGGGTCGTTCATATGCGCTCAACTCAAAATTATGACAATTCTGACAGCACTTGAAAGCAGTATTCCAACTGATAGGGAGGCAACTTGGTCTGGTATGTCATTGTAACCTCCTTTGGTACAGCTACGGCCATCGAATTTTGTAATAAAAATGAGAAATGCTTCAAATGTGCTCAGTGAAATACAAAGTAGGAATGCTGAAAAGAGCTGTCACAGGAATGTTCAGGGAGGTCAGAGGTCAGGGTTCAGCTACAGAACAGCAGCCCTGGAGCCGCTAGGGATTTCATGTCTTCCTCAAGGACACTTCAGCAGGGTGATGCATGCCAACACGTGCTTGAACTCAGATCCTCTGGTTGAAGGAGGGTCTCCTTACTCACTACACTGTATAACTATATATTAGAGTATATGTATAACTGATGTATAACTTACTTATTTACTTAGACATAATCATGCATCAAGTCTCAAGTTCCACCATCTATTCCTGGCCTGGGCTGTTTCCGATGCATCCCTCCATTATAGAATTTGATTTGCATGCATAAACCAACACACAAACACACACGTTTATGTGCTCATGCATGTGTGTATACGTGCACATGCACCCATATGCAAATTCAGGGCCAAGACTTTATTACAGGGAGTTAGGGATATAAAAAGATTAATAAACTATCTAACCCAGCTGAACTGGTTTAGCTCTCTCTCTGTCTCTTTATCTATATCTCTACTCTCTCTATTCTCTATCTCTATATTTGTCTCTCCCTTCTCGTTCCCTCTCTCTCTCTCTCTCTCTCTCTCCCTCTCTCTCTCCCTGTTCCTCTGTGTCTCTTTGTAACATTCCTTTGTTCAGTCAACTGTAAGCTATTTCCAAATGCCACAGTCAATGGCATCAATGGCAAACTAAATCCTGCACACATTGTTCTTGCATGCACTGCTTGCTTCATTGCGCAAATGAAATGTCTTTGGATGTTCAGATTATCTACAGATCAGAGCCAAAATGTCATACTTTAACAGGAGAAGCAGTGGCACTTTGATGATGCGGAATCTTAAATATCGCTGTATATAAGCATATGTACATATTTTTGGACACATTTCTGTTCTTATGCTGCTTCAATCTGTAAATACAAATTTGATAATGGAAATTGCTAACAAGGTGCACTTGCACGCCTGGACACATTTTCATAC
Organism: Centroberyx affinis; assembly: GCF_046629955.1. Lineage (NCBI taxonomy): Eukaryota > Metazoa > Chordata > Actinopteri > Beryciformes > Berycidae > Centroberyx > Centroberyx affinis. Next base: position 6,695 of record NW_027281155.1, on the reverse strand, counting down.
GTGTGCACTTCCTTCTGGATATCTGATAATGTGAACAACTGGCGATACACATTTGCATATCCATACTGTAAAGCTAATATCTGTGCACATATGTCACATTTTGCACACCCTGCCTATATGCTGTAAAGCGCAGCTCTATACACTGCATTTTACCCCGTGAATCTGTCAGTGTATATTCACGCATTTGTCGTTTTATCCTCAACATGCTCTTTTAGCGAAACTATTTCTTGCATTATCTCCAGTGCTCTCCATTTGTGCTATTCTTATCTATTGCCTATCCTCTGCTGCTGCAATGACTTGACATCTCCACCGGGATCATTAAAGTTTCATCTGATCTAATCTAAAAATTGAAGTCCCCTTAAGCAAGGCACTAGACTGCTCCAGTGGAGCAGCTCAGTGACCATCAGCAGGAGACTGTGGCTATACTGGGCAGATGTGCATGTGTGTATATGAATGTGATGCTGCAGGGGGGGGGGAAACGCATGCATTTTTTAAACCTATGTTAACACAAAAGCATAAAAGAGTAAAATCAACCCACGTATAATTAACTGCATTAACAGAAGTGGGTGGTAATGAAGCAGTGCAGTGAGTAAAGGTGAGGTGAAAGTTGTTCTCTACACTGTGCTTTGTCTGGGTTTGAGACTGACGACGAAAACAAACACAACACCCACCCACCACACTGGCGCTGGGTGACATCATGTGAGCTGGAGGTCCAACAAACACCCACCCATACACACCCACCCGCCCACACACACACACACACACACATACATACGAGACGGTAATCCTCAGCTGATCTGGCAACCTCCCAGACATTGAGGCCTCCCCAGAGAGAGAGAGAGGGAGAGACACAGAGGGGAGGCGGTAGATTAAATCAGTAAAGTCTAGACCCTAAGAGCTTATCAATGCATTTGCCATCTCTCTCTACCTCTATCTACTGTATGTATCTATCTATCTACTGTATCTATCTATCTGCCTGCCCTACCACCTACTCTCCCACTGCCTGCATCTCTCTCTCCGTCTTTTCTTTCTCTCTCTGCTCATTCATTAGTGACCTTGAAGAAGAGATTAGAGAATGAAAGGCTAAGGATTAGACCGCCTCATGCAACACACATGCACATTGTCCCCATCCTCCATCCATCCATTTATCCATCTGTCCATTAGTAGACTGTTAGTTGAGGAGGTTGGAATCAAGCTAGTAAAGTCAGTTATGATTTGATTTCATTCCCTAGCTGATCTGTGGTCTGATTTATCACTGGTTTTCTGTCCACATCTCCCTCTCTAGTATCACTTTTTGATTTTTTTTTAGATATTCGAGGATGCATTTAACAAATTCAGCATGAATACAATTATTGAATATGCCACAATGCAGTCAAATACGTATTAGTGGGCTACCTGAAATGGCTAGTTGTAGCAGAAGTAGTAGTAGTAGTAGTAATGATGATGAAAAGCTGTGGTTCTTTGGCTTCACCCATCAAGGTTTAACTCAACCAATGAGATTATTTCTGCCTCCAGAGCAGCTCTGCCTCCAAGAAATGTTTGCATCACTAAAACTCCTTCCTGCTTAAAGCATATACAGCTTCAGGATAGAGCCAGCAATATTTTCTGTAGTGGATAAAACATGACAATGCCTCCACTGAGGTTTAACCCGCATGTCCTTCCCTGTAGAAGCAGCTTCTAAAGAAATTCCTAGCTCTGAAGGCTGACCTTCATCTAAAAATCAAAGAGATAGGAAGATGGCTCCGGGCAGAGAGATTCTTTGTCAGCTGGAAAGTGATGACTGTAATGTTTATTGAAGATACTGTAGACTGCAGTTTCTATCGATCCACTCTAAACTGCCACAAACCATCCATCCAGTTGCAAAGGTAAGCGTAGGAACTAGGAAACAACCTAAAAGCATGACTGTGGAAACTATCACTGCTACTTCAAAAGAAGCCAGGTAAGAGTAATTCATCTTCAGTCTCAATATATATTATATTCAAGACTAATAGTTGACGGTTGTATCATTTCTTTATCCTGTGTTAAAGATAACTGTAGAGAGTCTGTAGAGAAAGCCAGTGACGTCAACAGAGTCAAGAGTCCAGAAGGCCGGCATCAAGATGATCCTCAGTAACAACCTCAGCCGTCTCCTTCCATCAGTCTCTGATAGACAGAATGGGCACTAAGGTCCGACCTTCGATGCACAAGTTGTCCACCCTTCTAGGCTTCTTCCCCAATGTCCAATTCCCTGTCTTGGGCCCCAAATTTCCTATTAAAATTAGCTCGCCACGATACCGACGACCAACAGAAATGGGTCAAACCCGGCCGCTTGATTGTGTCGAGCAACTTATGGTGAAGCCAGCAGGTACAGAGAGAGGAGGAGGTGTGGAAAAACCTACAAAGAGTACGGAGGCGAGGTAAACGAGTCACGAACCTCGATTACGAGAACGCCACAGCGATTCAGGGAGCCGTTGCATAACCGAGCTCTGCCGCCGTGGCTCCTGTCACCGCCGCAGATTTTCTGACAGCCAAGTAGCACCGCGCGGCTTCTAAAGCCGGTGGGAGCGATCCTGATCTGAACACACAGTTTGCCGCTAATCAGGCTGTCAAAGCAGACCCAGAGTGCTTTTCAAAAAACTTCCCCAACGGATGCTGCTGAAGCCCCTTGCCACCGCAAGTACAAGGAATTAGAAGAGGTTTCCACAGCAACACAGTGTAAGATGCCTATATTGGTCACTGTTAGCGCTTGACTGGTATTTTTGAAGGCCAATACTGACACCAATATTTTTGTATTGAACCTGCTGATAGCCGATATTTTGTGGCAATATTGGATATTTTTAAAGGCCCCATATGGTGTAAAACAGGACTCCCCTTGCCTCTGTGATTATAAAGGAGTTGGATGGTCTATCTAAACATGGTGGAAGTATCAAAACGCATGGTCAGCAACTAAATCCTCAACCGGAGAGTTTTCCCTATACCTGTAGCTGCCGGGCTGCTTGAAACGGTTAGCCAATCAGAACAGAGGGGTCATTAATATTAATGAGCCTCAAAGACACAGCGACAGAAACAGCCTGTTCTTGGTAAGGCTCAGAGAGATGCTGGAAAATGAACGTGTAATAATGGATTGAGAGTGTTTTTGGTACATGACACCACACACACAGCTTTGAATGGACCTCAAGACAAAATAAAACACTGGAAAGTAGAGAATATGGGACCTTTAAATTCTATAAATATTGTTCCCATAGCAGAGCAGGGTCAGACCACACCACAACACCTTACCACTGCAGTGGATCCTTTTGTCTCAATATCTACCATACATTATTCTTTTAAGCTATCATTGGCAAGAGATTTCTCTCATTGTATAGGTAAGGAACCCCGCAGCTTGACAATGGGTTAGCTGTAACAGCTGTAAAAGCAAAACGAGAAGGCATACGAAGAGAACTGAAAAGGGAGAAAATAATATGACTATCATCCTATTTTCCTCTTTTATCTTTCCGGTACAGATGGAGCTAATCCAAAGGAGGCTGAGAAGAGGCGAAGAATGCGGGATGCTGTTCCACCAAAGGCGATGACACGCTGCTCTGGCATGGTGCTTGGTGCGGCAGGGTGGCCTTGTGGTTAGAGATACCCGTGCTTCAGCTGAAGAACACGGGTTCAAAGCCTCTGTGTCAGTAAGCATCCGCCCTGCTGAAGGGCAGAGACACTGAATCCCTACACCAGCTCCAGGTTGACCTCCCTGGAGGGGGAGAAAATAAAAAGAGATTTCCACTATGGGATCAATAAAGCACTACATTAATGTCTCAGAAGAGAAGCTTTTAGTCCAGCGAGATCCCATCCTCACACAAATAAAACTAGCAGCAGTAGCTGGTGCAATCTTCAATTTGTTTTTATCCAGTGTTGGGTTATTGGAAAGTCTTAAAAACATGTACGGTAATGATATGGTGTTATTTGTCTTTATCAATAATTACGTTGGGTTAGAAGGGATGGATTCACGTCCTGATACACCTGTGAATGTGTAGTCTGGAGAGATTTGACACTATAATAGACATTTATTTGAAGTATATACTGTGCAGAATATGGAGCACAGGAGATTGAGATGTAATTGGGTGTGAGTTGTTGTACTTATCGTACTTTTATAGTCTAATCTTATACCCAGGAGTACGGTATTTGTTTATTGAACCCGTGTAATAGTAATTGTAAGAGTACACTTTCAAATTTGTCGGCCCATAGACTTTAATGGTTAACCATAGTAATGATTATTTGGCCCATTCATTCATGGTTACAGCAGCACCATCTTATGGTTTGAAAGAGTACTGCACAGCAACCTGGCATTACCTCATCATCAGAGTCATTTCCAATCATAAAGAGTAATTTCACATCATGGAAGCCCACTCTAACACACTATCTGTGTCACAGAGCATCTTGGCTCATGCTATCATTTAATTTAGGCCTACATGGGTTTTCATAGATAGGTAGGCTAGTCAGACAGTGATGTAGTGGTAAATGAAAGGTGGGTGAACTATGACCTCCAGTCCATGATCATCATATGGCAAATAACCACCAATATAGACAAAACTCAATTATATTTTCAGGAAATATAATATGCTTTTTTTCCCCATAAATTACCATAACATCTTACAACTGTTCTTAGTTTGATACTACTTACTATGATGGATGCTATTAATTTACTTTATAAAGATTTGCAGTCTGAAACGCTTAGCTCTTTTCTCCAAATAAAAAGTAAATCCACTGCATCCCTGTTTAACATGGTAGGTTGTAACTGCTATTTCAGAGGCCATTCCAGTCTGCAAAGAAACAGTTCTATGGGAAACGCCACGGTTTAACTCATGCATGCTGTGGAACATGGTTTATTATGAGAAATAAAATGATGCAGTGTCATGTTAAGTCGTAAAATTGTAAACATTGACACGACATGAAGGACGTAGTTTAGCCTAGTTTATTGCTGCCTTCAAGTTCTGTGGGGGAAAAAAATCGAAATTAAGAGTTGGGCACACATGAACAACCCAACAAAGTGGTAAATATGTGGGAATGTTCTATTACCTAAGTTGCTGAGATGGAGAATGGAAGTCATTATTGATGGTAAAAAGTATTTAATCATTATATTACTATTATTATAATGCTGTGTTGACTTCTGAGGGGAGGGTTGCTAGGCAGGGTAGAGGAAAGGGAAGTAATTAAATAATTAGAATTGTTGTATGTTTATATGGGATAGTAAAAAATCTTACTTATTGCACCTCTAGCTTTACTTTTTAAACATAGGCTATACAACTTCTGGCTAATAAATGAACTAAAATGTCATTTACATGCCTGATGCATATTTTTTCTCCATCTTATTATGCATATATTAGCTTTATACTGCATTATTTCTAGATGTAATACAACAGCCACCAAAAATAATTGTGGGTCCATTTGTCTATTGTTTCTCCCCAAAAAAGCCGTTCAATGCCCCAACAACTCCTATTTATGACCTCCGATATGGGAAAGTGGAGTTTCCGAGGTATCCATGAAGGCAGCATCCCTCCTAGTAGCGCTGGTGCTGCCCAGAGCGCTCTCCTCGCATCCTTTTGTGTCTCCTGTCCAATCAGCGCTCAGATGCGGGCTCGCTGGCCGCTCATTGGTCGCGAAGGAGGAAGATGCGACGGTCATGGAAAAGAGACTGGGGCTTTTAAAAGCATCCTATCGATGTGTGTGCGGTGTTATATTCTTTAAATCATGCCCAAACGCTGAGGCGTGTCCGCGGGTGTTTGTGTAATCTGGGTCCCTGTGGGGATCTGCATGCAGGACGCTGTTCGGTTTGGGTGTTTCGGATCGTTTGACGTGATGCTGGGCCCGTCGCGCCGCTTTGTAGGTGAAGTCACTCCCTTGGAAATGTAGCTTAGCTTCGGGTTGCAATACTGGAAGAGCTGTCACTAAAGGTAAGGCAATGACAGAATGATGCTGGAACGGGACGTGGCCAAAATAAAAACACACAACATCATGAATTATAATGGAAATCCGATTTGACTTGTGGTCCCTAATGTAGGCTATGATGCTTGGCTTGTAGTGGGCCTACATCAGGGGGAGGCTACCTTTGACTTTTGACGCTGAGGAGATCCGCTTGTATAATCGGAATTATACAGGCACGGGATAGTTAAGTAATCCAGTGTTCATAATAAGTATTGTTATTTGTGGGGGTCAAAAATGAGACAAATCAGTATTTGTATTTAAAATGACGATTAAACTGAAAGTTATGTGGCCTTCAAAAAACTGATAATTAACTGAGCATTTTTCCCTCACTGCTAAAATTCAGCCAATGGCTATTAGTTTTTAAAAACAATGTTTTGAAAGTGTGACAGTATCTTAGTGATCAATATGTTTGAGTAGAAAAAATGGAGGATTCAAGCTCTTTTCACACTGAAAACATATTCTAATATTAGTCTATCCAGGTTTCCCACCCCAGCCCTGGGCTGCCCTGGGCTTATAAAATATTTTACCTCATTAGGGCAATGGGTCAAATGTTGTAGAGTAATTGGTTATTCTTGTGTCCTCTAAAGGGTCCATTTTGCATAATGTGTGTGTGTGTGTGTGTGTGTGTGTGTGTGTGTGTGTGTGTGTGTGTGTGTGTGTGTGGTTGTCATTGTAGTATGTCAAATTTGCTAAGATTACTTCAAATCAGTCTTGATCCTACATTGTGAAAATGCTGTAACATACATTTA
>NW_027281154.1:5000-13903 GCF_046629955.1 Centroberyx affinis | reverse complement strand
TCATTTTATGTATTTTTTCTGTTTTATGTGAAGCACATTGTATTTGCCTTGTGTATGAAATGTGCTATATAAATAAAGTTTGCCTTGCCTTGCCTTGCCTATTATTAAATCAGTTCAATCTTAACTTTAACTGGCCAGAACTCCAACTCAATACTGCTTTTACTTCCCTAGCAACTTGTTAGCATCAGTATTTGTTGTACAGTATCTCCTGCTTTTACATTATTTTTACATTTACATTTCAGGCATTTAGCTGACTCTCCTCTGGTTGTCCCCCACCAAAGGGGGGACTACGGATCAGTCTCCGTCCGTTAGTTCGTTCGTTAGTTAGTCACACTGTAATGTTGACTCTGTGCCACTAGGGGGTGGCATAATAATATTATGATATGATAATGCCCCATTCATTATCAATGCCACCCCCTAGTGGCATTGATAATGAATGGGGACTCAGTGGTAAAGCAACACAGTTAAAGTTATCATAGGTAACATAACAGTCTCCACACGCTACACACTTGGAGACATCAGACTGGGTTGATGTGTTGAAGTGAGAGTCAAACCTCTAACCACAAGACACTGTAGTTATTGTCCAGCTGTTGGACTGTTGTTCTGTTATTGCATCATCACTGCACTGCCACTGTGCCTCAGTGTTCACTACTGATATCATATTACCACTTACCTACTGTGCAATACCATATATCACTTATCATTTAGCATTTATATTATTCATAACACTCACGCTCCTGGTGTTGTATGTTATATTGTATATTGTATTATAAATTGTATTATAAATTGTATTGTAGTGTACATTGTGTAATGTACGGATTGTATTTATTGCGTATTGTAGTTCTTATATTTTGTACTGTATTGAGTAAAAACAGGACAATTACAGTTACTACATTTCAAGATATAACTTGTAAGCCTAATTCTGAGGAGAGTAGGCAACAGAAATATATGGTCAATCTGTCCTTTCATTGTCCCAGACCAAAATGCTTATACAATTTCACTCATATTTCAAGTTCACTCAGCAATCACTGACTGACCCAAGAACTACATCACTGGTGGGACAACATGTTTACTATCTGCTTGTGTCTGTTATACAGTCAGTTATAGAGTCAGTTGTACTGTCGGAGCGCTGTACTGGTGTACTGGTGTGACTCTGGAGGAACTCACAGTCCTGGGACAGCAGCGTGGCTCGGTCGGCCAGCAGCTCCAGAGCCAACCACATCTCTCCTCTGTCTGGACCAATCAGCAGCAAGGCCTGCAGGATGGAGAGGAGCTGGGCCGAGGAGGGGCTGCTGCTGACCTGGGGGGGGGGGGGGGGGGGGGCGGGGGGTTCAGTTGTGGAAACAGTGGCAGCTACTTTTACAAAATGGTTTTCTGGCATAAAATTCCATCTTCATGTGGAATATTACTGACAGGATCAGCTGACTAAAACACATTTACAGATCCAGAAACCTGACATTCACATTTCAGTTTCATCTGACTCTCTGATCCAGAGACTCTACTGAGTTCAACAGTATCAGCTTCGATTCTTAGATCACTGTTTCTATCACTTTCTTAAAAAAAAAATGATGCGGATGTTATATCTTTAATGATAATTTTTTTCTGTTGTATTGCTATATCAATATTTGCTGCTGCAATGGCCCAATTTCCCCTGTAGCATCAATAAAGTTTCATGTCACCCTCTTATCTTATCTCATCTCATCTTATCTTATCTGATATATACTGTGTGTGTGTGTGTGTGTGTGTGTGTGTGTGTGTGTGTGTGTGTGGAGTCTTTACTCTGGAGAAGAGTGAGCTGAACACTTCCCGGTGGCTGCTCATGTCGATTCCTCCGTAAACTCTCTCCATCTCCTCCTCGTCTTCACACATGGCGTCCTCGAACGCCTCGCACTGGATGTTCAGGTCCACATCCTCCGTCTCCCTGCAGAACACACACACACACACACACACACAACACACACACACACACACACACACACACACACACACACACGCACACACACACACACACACACACACACACACACACACACACTTTACGGTAAACCTCTTGGATGTTGAATCAGAGAAAGATATTCAATAGTTCCACTGTACCTCAGTCTGGGTAATTAATTAAATAGTTCCACTGTGCTTCAGTAAAAAATTAAAAAGTTCCACTGTACCTCAGTCTGAGTAATAAAGTAAATAGTTCCACTGTACTTCAGTCTGAGTAATAAAGTAAATAGTTCCACTGTACTTCAGTCTGAGTAATAAAGTAAATAGTTCCACTGTACTTCAGTCTGAGTAATAAATTAAATAGTTCCACTGTACCTCAGTCTGAGTAATAAAGTAAATAGTTCCACTGTACTTCAGTCTGAGTAATAAAGTAAATAGTTCCACTGTACTTCAGTCTGAGTAATAAAGTAAATAGTTCCACTGTACTTCAGTCTGAGTAATAAATTAAATAGTTCCACTGTACCTCAGTCTGGGCAGTAAATCCAGCAGCTGCAGCCCTGTGAAACAGAGTTGTTGGTCAGATATTTCTATGTGTGATGCTTTGAATTTGACTTTCACATGACAACAAATCCCATAATAATCTGCTGTGCAGGTTGAATCCCCATGGCAACAGAACAGACCTTTTGAATGAAACATATTTACCTTTTTCATAACTATTTTTTATTGGCTTTTTATTTATTTTTAGGTTTATAGTTGGTAAAGCACTTTGTAACTCAGTAGTAGCAGTAGCAGTAGTAGTAGCCTAGTAGCAGTAGAAGTAGCAGTAGTAGCAGTAGAAGTAGTAGTAGTAGTAGTAGCAGTAGTAGTAGTAGTAGTAGTAGCAGTAGTACTAGCAGTATTATCATTATTACTCTTCTTACTGCGTCTTACCTATGAACTCCTGCCGCAGTTTGTCCCTCTTCCTCAGATCTTCGATTCCGAACAGCAGAACGTTGATGACGCTCATCAGAGTCACCATGTAGGGAAGGTTGTCTGTGGCCTGGAGCTCGGTCATGATCACACTGAAGCGATACTGCTGCTTCTTCAGACTCTGAGCGGAAACACGACAGACAGCAGATCAACAGAACCGGTTAGTGAACTGAGCTGCTGTAGTGTCTGGTCGGTCCTCCTTGTTCTCCAGAGACCGGGTTAGAGAGACCGTCCCGTAACTTGAAGGTCCCGGGTTCAATCCCTGCAACGGCCATGTGTCCTTGAGCGAGACGCTGAACCTGCTCAGTCACTGTGAGTCTCTCTGGATGAGAGCATCAGCAAAATGGAAATGGAAAACTGTGTTTGTGGATGTCCTGTGCACAGCGCTGCTCTTTAAAGCTCCTGGTTCCAGAAGTATTCTACCTGCTGTGCGTCCTGCCAAAGTGTCCTTGAGCAAGTCACTGAACCGCTGCCTGCTCACACACTGCAGGTCACTCTGGTGTTTGATTTGATACAGTACTCAGTCAGTGTCAAGAGCAAAGGTGGAATCGAGCCTGGAACGGCCACACTGACCAGTAGGATCCCCTGCCACATTAAGAGATACGAGCGCCAGCAAAAGGACCAAAATGTAAAATGTTAAACCTACAAAGACCAAAGTGTACAGCTGAACAATTAATCTGGAAAAAACATTATCAGGATGGCCTTTAGTCTCTCTGCAGTATTTCGTGTGGACGCTTTTATCCAGAGCGACGTAATACAACACAAGCAGGATCTAGTCAGGAGAGAACGAGAGAAAGAGCCATAAAGCTAAAATCTGGACAGAGGAGCCACAAGGCAGAGCATAGAGGCAGATAAAGAATTTTTATTTTATTTTTTCAGCAATTACACAGTCCATCAGGTGAGAATGTCTTTAGCCTTTTCTTAAAGATCGAGAGGGACTCTGCAGATCGAATGGAGGAACCACAGAAGAAGAGTCTGGCTAGAGACTTTTGAAAACGCTGCTGACCCCGACAGGCGGAAACGGAGACTTTTGAAAATGATGACGCAGACGCCCACATTTGCTTCCTGATTGGGTCTCATCAGTCACGACGGGTCCTTCCCTGATCCGCCTTGACCTCTTTATTCTCTTGTGTTCCTCTCAGTATCAGTTCTGCCTCATCGTTGGTCCAAGCAAAGTAATCTCTGGTCGTACTTTTCTCCATTGCTGTTCTTCCTCTGTAGTATTTTCTGCAACTAAGCGACCAACCGCAGAGTAGACAATCTGCTTCCTGTTTACACCGGCACGCACATGCCCAGTGTGCGTGAATGGTCATGTGATATGCGTTTTCAGGCGTGTTAGTATAGACGGAGATTATTTCTGAAACGCTCGTGTGGACGGAGATCGTTTAGTGTGGATGTGGTCTTAGGGCTTGTTGTGGTGCAGCACCAGCAGGAGGGAGCGTAGACCTGAATGAGGAGTTCAGGTCGGTCGGAGCCGTTTTGGTTGCTGCTTTGTAGACGAGCATCAAGGACTTGAACTTGATGCGGGCAGCGATGGCGTCCTTTGTTCAGCTGACAGAACACCAACAGCTGAGGGGTTTTTGGGAGGAGATGACTTGGGAAAAGGATTTGATCGTGGTTCTCTGGTAAAACTAATGGACAGGTAAATTCTTGTCCATGGTAAAGATAATGATTATATCCTGTAACACCTCTCCTCTAAATTAAAACCAGAGTATTACAAGCCTGGGCAAAGCTAGTGCCGAGCACAGAGGAAGGGGGAGGAACTTTATCTAAAACTATGTGACGTGTTTGTTCTTGCTTGTGTTTATCTGTATTTACACCCTTTAGTAAAACACTCTGTGAGAAACCTGTCTGATTAAAAAGCTCTTAATGAATATTGGACCAATACTTCTGAAACTTTTCTAAATGATTTAGTGCTGATATCAACCCCAATTCAGCATTCCTCCTGTAATCTGCCTGCTGCTTTGTGGTTTTGGCCTTTACCACCTTACAGCTGCAGATTCTTATTCTCCTCCAGTGTTTCTCCAACACACACCAAGTGGATCAAGGAGGTTTCACACTGTACAAAACTTGAGAAAATTAGATTCTCTTTCAAAGCCTCCCTGAAACTTGGAGACTCTCCTTAAAGCTGCTCTGTGGATCATTTTACCATCCATAAATAACTGTCAGGCTAATTTAAAGACATGAGTATAATTACGGTAAATGGCATCTACTCTGCATTTCCATTGTTTCTCCACCTGGTGGATCTGGAGGGAAATCTGCTGGATCGCTTTATGGCACAAAACAGGAAGAGGTTCTGTTCTTCCAGAGAGGCTGGGATGGGCGAGGTGGGAGTCTTTGGGGTGTGGTCCGTCAGATGGAGCGATTTTGATTTTACCCTCACAAAAAAATCATGTGAAAACCCACATGTGAATTCAGAGCACATGTGCTTTTTGCATGTGATTTTCATATGTGAACAATTGTTTTTACCTTGTATTCTGACATCACATGTCAGAGAAAAGTGTTTTTTTTTCACCTGCTATTAATTTCACACAACAACAAGAGTCAGTTCACAAGTAAACATGTCATTGTGACATGGGGAATGGGAATTTCCACATGAAAACCTGTGTCCAAAAAGCACAAGTTTTTAATTCCTGTGGGTTTTTACATGTGACTTTCTGTAAGTGTACAGAACAGGGGCCGGTTGCACAAAACACCTTAAGTTAAGATTTTCCTTAAAGTCCGAGTTAAGGTTTCCTTAAAATAAAATCGGTTGCACAAAACACCCTTAAGTCTTCTCCTTAAGGTTTCCTTAAAATGTTCACTTAAGTATTTAAGGTTTTGTCCTTAAATATCCTCTTGGTCTTATACTTAAGGAGTCCCTTAAAGTTAAACCGTTGCACAAAAGACCTTAGCAACCAAAGTAAGGAAAAAAACTTAAGGTACCTCTGACTCTATCTTAACCTCAACATGGCCGAGTTTATGGCGATAAATGAAGAAGTTGTCGTATTTATTTTGGACTCTTGGATGAATCTCTTCACCAGACTTTTTCGTTGCAATTTCCTCCCACATTTGTTGTTTTCTGTTTGCTGTTATTTGCGGATCAAATTAACTTTTTAGTTTGAGCTTTCTTTTATTGTGTTCCTCCAGAAGTATAATCTTTTCCTCCTCTGACCAATTTGGTTTTCTTGTCTTCTTTTCTTCTGCCATTTTTTTACTATCTATAGGCCGACTCTGTGAGGAGATAACAGGAACCACAAGCGCAAGTGCAAGCAAACAAACGGTCTCCATGGAAACTGTAGAATTTTACAGCTGTAAAATCTCTTTCAATGCAGTAAATGCCTTAACGTTACGTAAGGAAACCTTTGAAGGGATTCTGCGCAACACCCTTAAGTCCCTCAGCTAAGGAGAAATTAAGCCTTAAGTGTCATACTGAAGGAGAAAACCTAAGGTGTTTTGTGCAACCGGCCCCCGGCCTCTTAATACCTGAGTGTGTGTTGAGCGGTCGTACCTTGTAGTGCTCCAGGGCGTCCAGGGCCAGGTGGTGGCCCTGAGGGTCGAACAGGCTGAGGGCCGCCAGCAGCTCAAACACCTGCATCTTCACCATGGTGTTGGACGTGTCCAGAGCTGAGGAGGGAGGACAGACAGCATATATTATTATCATCTCTCTACCTCTGACTTCAGTAGCTTCCCAGCAGTGAGATTAACTGGGTTCCAACAGAGAACCGCATGTGTGCATACTGTGTAGATAACTTTCTTAAATTTAAATTTTTAGTTTTCTATATACAGGACTCATCGTAAGCAGCAAGAGGCAGCAGAGCTCGCTGTGTAAACTGACTGGAGACTATACTGTCTGTGGGTCCAACAACTACAGGAGGAGGAGAGGAATTATATAGCCTAGAGGAACAAAATCACCAATGTCATCCTTTAAAGTGCTTTTAAGATGAGATAAGATAAGATGAGATGAGATGAGATGAGATAAGATAAGATGAGATGAGATGAGATGAGATGAGATGAGATAAGATAAGATGAGATGAGATGAGATGAGATAAGATAAGATGAGATATTATTGATCCCTTAGGGGAAATTCAGGTGCCACAGCAGCAATTAACGGACAATACCAAAGAAGTAAAGACAGGTAATAAAGAAATAAAGGAAATAGCTACTAACATAGAATAAAGGTAATGAACATAATATACCACAATAGAGACAATAGTGATAGTGTTCAGACATGTTCAGACATGTGAACCCAGGGGGAATCGAACCCCCCCCCCCCCTCTACCTTGCGTCAGCGTGCGGACGTATCCGTGGTTGTCCAGGATGAAGTTGAGGCCGGAGGAGGAGTTCATGACGCCGCGGACGCACGCCACGCAGGTCAGCTGCAGCAGGGCGTCGGCGATGCGGGCGCAGCCGCGGCCGGACAGCCGCTCCAGAGCCTCCATCAGCAGGTCCAGACCCCGCAGCTCCAGGAACTGGACCATCCAGGCCCGGTCGCTGCCCTCCAGCCGCCGCCGCAGCCCCGAGTAGTTCACCACCGTCGGGACCTGAGGACACGGGGCGAGGCGCTGACTCAGGGCTTCTTCATATTACTACACCTTTACTGTACTGGGTTAGGGTTTTACTGTACTGTACTGTACTGTACTGTACTGTACTGTACTGTACTGTACTGTACTGTTTAAATCAGGGATGCATTCTGCCCCAAAGCTCTGGAACACTCTGCCTGTAGATATCAGGGAAGCAGCTCACTAAATATTTTTAAAGGGGGGGTATCCTAGGATCTGGCAGTTCTTAGTATTTATGGTGATTTTGGTCCTTGGAGGTGTGAAGTCATCACAGTAAAAAAAATGTAATCATGTTACTCTGCCGTTTCCCCACAGTCACCAACTGTAAAACTCGCCCCCTTGTACAAGCCAGTCAGATTTTGCTCCAGTGTCTATGTAGACACTGGACTGTCTGAAATCGACCAATCGGCACTAAGAGGAAGGCAGGCCTTCTAGAATGGCCAGCCAATCAGAGCAGTAGCTCATTAGCATAAGAAGCTGCTTATGTTAAACAACGTATTTTCTTGTAGGAGGGAAACAAACACTGGGAAGTGAATTAGCTATAACTAAATGATTTTTACTGAAAAAAACTTAACAGATGTATTTTATAGACACCAGGGAATTATATTAAATTGCTGAAAAAGCAAATGATGCCCCTCCTTTAAAAGAAAGATAAAAACTTCTCTCTTCACTTCAGCCTTTAACTCGCTCTGACTCCTGATCCAGGCCTCAAACTCTTTTCTGCACTTTGCTTCACACTGATGCTGCACTTCATTTACAATGTTGTATTTTACTTGATTTTATGCATTCTATGTACTCTATTTTTTAACTGTATTTTTATTATTATTATTCATCATTCATTCATTTTCCATCTTATGTTAAGCATTCCTCATTTTTATCTTATTTTTACTATTATTATCAAGTGGGTTTTATTCTCCATCTTATTTTACATGAATTATGGCATTCTATCCCTGTTTTTATGCTCATTCTGTGTCTATTTTCATGTGAAGATGCATTCTATGTATTCTATTCTCATCTTTATCTTATTTTCACTATTATCAAGTTTTATGTGAAGCACTTGGTGCATGTCATTTCTTTGTTGTAAAGCACTTTGAGCTGCATTTCTTGTATAAAAGATGCTATACAAATAAAGTTTATTATCATTATCATTATCATTATTATTAATATTATTATCATTACTGTAGAAACACCACTGTCTAAACCACATCAGCAGCAGAGCTCCTACCTGCAGCAGCCTGATGCAGAGTTCTGGGTCGGCGTTCTCCAGGTTGGCCTCCAACATGGCGTCGGGGTCGTGGGTGGGGCTGCCGGTCACATGATCCTTGACCGCCCCCCACTTGGCCTTGGCTGCCATGGCGACGAGGGGAGCTGCAGAGAGAGAAGCCACGTGTGACACAAAGGACTGGATGCTTTTTCATTCGATTTAGCCTTTAATTATCCAGCGGGAAATAACCTGAG